>NC_056744.1:1519958932-1520051432 GCF_019279795.1 Protopterus annectens
GAAAACTTTTAAGCACTTAAAGCAGGTCTACTTGCGTTTGCGTGGAGCTAACGCATGCGCACTGACAGTTAGCTTGTGGGAGCAGCTCGCAAACGGTGTGCGCTGGGATAAACCTTAATTGGCTGGTAACACACATGTTAAGCTGAGCACAGCTCGTCGCACACAGTTTGAGCCTGTTAAACCAGTGCTTAGCTACGGGCAAGCAATTTGCAGCCTTTTAAACACTACTCAGCTACAAGCACTCTGTCTCACTGCAGCTTAGCTATCAGTACATGTCTAAATATTTTTATTATTGTGTTACTTCAAAATATATGCTCCATTTCATTCCATTTTACAAAAGGGTATACTTTCACATTTGTACAATACTGTCAGGGGCCTTTTTAGTGCTTATTTACAAAAAAAAAGAAGGTTGTTGTGTGGGCTCGAACCCTGCCTGCCTACTCTTAAGCCGGCAACTCTACCGCTAAGCTATTACTTCGTGGTTTACTTTGCATATTTAGTTCTTATATCCTTCTCCACTGCCTGCTAACTGCAATTGCGCTAGTAGCACACCCGCGCACATGAGCGCACACAGTAGCACACATTTACGGGGTTTAAAAAAACATAAAACAGTTTTTATTTTCATTTTATAGCATCTGTTCACTTTGTACACTGATGGTCTGTGGGGGAATGTGTTGTGTAGTGTGTTTATTTACATTTCCATGGCCTCTCTCGTGGCTGTTTACTTTCAGCCATTCTACACTTCCGGGGGCGTGTCCGCATGCAGGGCTTAGCCTACGGACACGCCCTCTACTCTCTTACACGGACCGTGTAAGAGTTACAGTGTGATTCAGCATGCCTCATGCACCTCATGCATATGCATGACATGCTGACATCACACCGTTTAACTGCAGCATCCGTGTAAGAGTTATAACTCTTACACGGAGGCTTCTTGAATCTGGCCCTATGTCAGCTCTTTATCTCAACAACAAAAGTATGCATTGCATTCTATTGTTACACTGTGTTAACCATACATCTTTAACTGCTGTTGGTTCAGTACAGTTACAGTGAAAGGTAAGCTTTTTCATGACAAATATTTATTTTAATCATGTTGCCTTTTGTGTTGACTAGTATGCATGATCAAGCAACAACTTTTTCTGCCACCAGTGAACTACTCATGTATGGTCACTTGCTGCTGAAAAATACTCTCCTCTGGGCATATTCTTTTCCATCTGCAGTCAAAGTTCAGTTCAAAGTCGTGGTGTTTGGTGAGATCTATGCTGAATCATCATCTCTCATGAATTAGTTAATGTTAATGATGATTTGTCTGCAGACCTGGAAAAACTTCCAAATGAAGTGTCACCAAATAAGGATGGTGTCAATCACTTAGAATGGATACACTTTGAAATGTTAAAGTAAAAGTACATAAAAAATATCCAAAATAATCAAAACACAAAATAAAGATTAAAAAAGCCAAACTCATGTTTTTTTTACAAATGCCCCTTGCACACCCTCTGCAAATTATATATACCAATGCCCAGATCACTCTACAGTAGGTTAAGGACTAATTTGCCAATCCTCACTGTGCTTGTGTGATCTTGCACAAACTTAACACTGGCAAAGCAATCAAATGAGTTTCTATCACTACTGTTTTCTGAAAAATATTCGGTATTATGAATGATCAATTATATGGGGAGCTTCCTTAGAAATACCAGCTGAAGTGCTTCCATATCAGTTATCCATTAAAACAGATTTAGTGATTGATGGTCTGAGGACAGAAGACATCTCCAACTCTGCTGTAATGGAAGCACACTTCCACACTCTGATTGCTAAAGCTATAAGAATGCCTTCATTACTATAGTATTTAAAAAAAAAGATGCATATGTTAGTCTAATGATTTTCTGTCACTGGCTTCATTACTGCTTTAAAGTCAGATTGAGTGCTCATTTTAAAATAGCATTTTGAAATAATCAGTTTCATATTAATGGCATCATGCCAGGCATTGTTAGTTTTTCACAGGTATTAGTAATATTTCTTAGACAAATAGGCAGACGTGAACACACACACACACACACACACACACACACACATATATATATATATATGTGTGTGTGTGTGTGTGTGTGTATGTATATATATATATATATATATATATATATATATATATATATATATATATATATATATATATATATATATATATATATATATATATATATATATATATATATATATATATATATATATATATATATATATATATATATATATATATATCTATATATATAGATATATATATATATATATATATATATGTATATATATATATATATATATATATATATATAAATATATATCTAGATATATATGGGTCTATATCACCAGAACAAAAGTCCTTTTGAACGAATACCAAAACACTGGCACGTATTACGTGAACCGAGAAAATACTGAACGCACTAAAATGCAAAATTTTAAATCTCAAACTGTCATAGTTGACCAGCCCCACCACCTGCTACATACTACCTACCCAAACAAAATAAATATACCACATACATACACTAACCAAGCCCTACTTCTAACCCTAAAGTAAAGCACCAAAACCCTACTTCTAACCCTACACTAAACCCCACATACACAACTATCTATGCACTTTCCTTAACCCCTCCTTAATCCTAAGGTCTGTAACTACCGCACACTTCCTCTATGAAAATATACACAAACGAAATAAATAATCCACATACATACATTTAACAAAACCCTACATCTAACTCTACACTAAATCTTACATACATTACCTATCTATGCACTTACCTTAACCCGCACCCTAACCCTAAGGTCCATAACTATCGCACACTTACCTGATGGCTCTATACCACAGACGGGCCAACCATGGTAAATCAACATTTCCAAATTGACGGTTTTGGATTTTCGCTGTAACGCTGGTTCACGCAATATGTGTCGACGTTTATGGATTCGCTTAAATGGACTTTCAGTCTTGTAATAGGGGCCCATATATATATATATATATATATATATATATATATATATATATATATATATATATATATGTATCTAGTCATGGTCTTCAAGACCCCATTGACTTTGTCATGCCACTTGCTAATCTGAACAAAATTATTGTGATACAGACAATTTCTATTTTTTTATGACACTTCACATAAATCTATTAGTAATCTAGCTCTCTTTAGGAACAGTCCAATTGCCTTTATTGGATTATGCCTTTCAGATAGTCTACTGACACCTATGCAGAATGGTAACAGTAAAAGCAAACCAGTATACAATAAAAAGCGTGCAATGTATTTCAGGACTTGTTACAGTAATATGCAGCAAGCATGCCTACTGCACAGTGGTGAGACACTTTGCTGGTCTTATTGATCTAATTGCTTATCTTTCAATGTGTGATATGGAATATGGGAGTCTGTTAGTTTGATTGAATGACCAATCTGCCCTCCTAACGGGATAGCCTGCTAATTGTCTGTCTTGGTCTGCCACCGCACTGGGGCTGATGCCTCTCAACATTTACCTTCAGAGTTACAGATAAAGCAAAAAATGGAGAAAAGGCCTCAAATTATGCATACTATTAACTTAGAACTTCTCAAATAATTTCCAATATTAGGAGGGATATACTAAAATTATGAGGATAAGTTAAGAGTGTCCATTCAAAGTCAGGACATTTGAGAGGTAATGGTCTGAGCAAAGGATTCCTTAAATAACCACATATAAAGTGCAGTAGTTCCTTACTTCCTACCAAACACATTACACAAGTAATCAGCCAAACAGGGAAGAGAGTCAAGAGTACATCAACAAAGTCTCTAGACAAGGATTCAGATAAACAGTTGTGTCTATTAGAAGCTGTCAGGAGCTATGTGTGATACATGGTTCTATGAGCCTGATGAGCCTGGGCTGTTGGTGAAAAAAGATTTGTGATAAAAATAAATAAAATAAAACAATAAAGTGCATTTGCAGTTATTCTGTTCTCATTAGTGTGTGTGTGTGTGTGTGTGTGTGTGTGTGTGTGTGTGTGTGTGTGTGTGTGTGTGTGTGTGTGTGTGTGTGTGTGTGATTATGACAAGAATATTTGCAGTAATAAATTTGTTCATGCATTACATGTTTGGCTGGTTAAATTCAACAACAGAAATTACAGTCGGTCAGTCTTAAAGCTGTAAACATGGCTTAGCTTTGGCATACATTGCAGATTGTGGATAGGAAATGTAATTTAAGTGAAAAATACTGCATTGTTTTCTTCTTTTTAGTAAAACATTAAGCATGACGGCACATTTTGCTTATAATGAACATGTCTACATAAACACCATTAGTATATTTTGTTCTAACTCTCATGAAGCAGTATTAATGGTTCTGAATTTTTACCATCTTCGTCAGTAGAAGGACTAAAGACGGGATATAGTTTTTCAGTAAAAGTGCCAGTGAAGGTATAAATATGTGAAGCATTATCTGCACTATAAAATGACACCCTTCCATCCTCATAGTCCAGATATATTCTAATCTTCTTCTCATTTGGTGATTTATAAATTCTATTTTTTTCTGCATTTGGAACAGTATATATTTGTCCATATTTCAGTATCAAAATATAATACCCATGTTGTGGTTTTGCTAAGACATCCCCTTTCCTCTTACAAGACTCTGTGACCACACCCACTGCCCAATCTGTCTTATTTCCCACATTAATATCCCAAAAATGCCTCCCTGATGTGAATCCCACTGATCCCATCACAAGAAGTTTAACATCAAATCTGGCAGGGTTGTCTGGGTAACGCTGCTTCCTTGAACTGTACCTCACGCTGGTCTGATCATTGGACACAATGAGATTAGGATGAGCTGTGTTAGGGTCCAGCATCACAGGAAAGGGTGCTGCAAAATAAATGAAAACTTATGTTTGTAACATAGGCTGTATTAACAAAACAAAGAGCAACAGTTGTGCAAACAACAGTGAAAACGTAAGTACTCATATTGACAAGACTTTCAGATGGAAATACATTTATTTTAAAAAAGAACTAATGTTTCATTTCACACTTTGACAGTTTCATCACAGTTATAACATTAAACTGCTAAACTCGATTCTTCTTTATGTAAAGGAAACACCTCAAAGCATCCTGTACAACACACACACACACACACACACACACACACACACACACACACACACACACACACACACACACACACACAAACATACATACAAAATAATTGATTTTTTTATCTACATGCATTTTGCCTCATACCCGACAATCATCAGCCTTCTCCAACTGGAACTTAAGCCAATTCATTCCCTAAGGTGGATCTCACCCTCAGATACCCAGCGGTAACAGCTGTCTGGAGACCACCATTCAGGCAACCATGAGAGTTGTTTATGTCCTTGCTGATACTGAGGGCATTTGTACTTGCTTTTCCTAACCCCACTGCTGTGTGGAGGGACATACAACTCATATCACAGTGGGAATATACATTGCCTTATCAGGTTTTTACCACAGTCAGAAAATCCTTCTATATGGCCCAGTTAATTTCCAAGGGAATATCTTCAAGATCCAAAGAAGTCATCCAGCCACTGTAGTCTTCCCATATCAGACAACTCATTGACTACAACGTCCACTTTGGTGTTTACAAATTTAAGCATATCATTCAACTGGAAAAGCCCCAAAGCTTTCTAACCAAGAAAATTAAAGGTCTTAAATCTTTCAACTTCCCTGATAGATTAGCATGACTCTCCCTACATTTAGTTGCCTGCAGGCTGCTGAGAGGTGACCTGTGTCTTGTTTTTTAAGCCATGAAAAACCCAGTCCTATTTGACATCCTGTTTCTTCACAAAATCATTTGAGTCTACAAACACTCACAAAAGGAACTTAAATCAACATCAATAAATAAATAAGACTCGTTGGAGAGATAGGTTCCTAACTCAGCATATTCCTAGTATATGGAGTAAGTTAACACTAAAGGTCAAACAAAGTACTACGTTGGCTACCTTTAAGGGTAGTCTTAATGACTGGATGGGTAGATACAAACTTATACCAGGGTTATCATGTACAGTCCTGCTTGATTTGGGGAGTGATCACTGTTTAATGCTTGGAAATGGCAGCAAGAGCTTTTGAATTTGTCTGATTAAAGGTGTATATGGCTAGGCATCTTATGGTCCCTGTGATTGCTTGCCAAGTATGTTCTTATGTTCTGTTATGCAAGACCATACTGCCATGCAATTGCTTAAATTGCTTAGTGAAGGCTATCATGCAACTATGGCTTGGTGGACCATACACAAAATCCTTGTTTGCAAACCCACTCTCTTCCTCTGAATGGCTGCTACAGCCCTATGACTGGCTATGCCTATGTCTACTCTGTCAGCTCCATCAAACACCCAAATTGCTAACTGAATTTGAGTCACCTTTGCCACGGTCAAGGTTTTATCCCTGTATGCTACTGGGTTGGCTATATAAAATGTATTTATCTGTTTAGATTTTCAGAAATTAATCTTGAGTCATAAACGTAGCAAAGGCACTGAGGGATCAAAATGACTTTACATGGGGACATTTAGATCTACTTTAATGTTGTAAGATAGTATTTATATGCATGGCATTCAGAAAATAACTGTAAGGACAATCCTATTGCATCTCCTATCTAATGGAGATGTAGTCTGATATCTTCCCCATACTTCCCCTATCTTAATGAGATGTAGTCTGAAACCTGGCCTCCTACTTCATCCACTCTCTTTAGGGACAGTCTGAAACCTATCTATTCAACAAAACATGGACCTTATAATCTGCATAAAAAGAAAGAAAAAAATTAACTAGCTAAGGCCTGAAAATCCTTTAAGTACAGTATGAGCCATATGTAGAAGATATAAAAAAACTTTTCTCAGTTTTAAGTTTGCTTACAGTGAGCACATAAAATTAAAGTTCATTTTCAAATTAAAGAAAGCAAACATACTTTTTCTTAACATACTTCCAGTTACTTCTAGTTCAGATCTGTGATTTAGACCACATTTAAAGTATCTCAATGAAACCCAATATTCCTAACTGTTCACAGGCTTAGTATTGCAGCTCTGGTAAAGAACTGCCTTGCAGTCTCCAAATGCAGCCACAGTAAGGTTTCTTGTACTCCATCATTAAATATAAGTAACACCACAACACGATCACAACCTCAGAGACACCTGCCACAAAACCAAGCCTTGGAAGAAAATTCTTTTATTCCACCGACTAAGCGCTTTCACCATAAATGGCTTCCTCAGAGTCAGTGTATTACAAAAAACATACTCATTTTATACTCTGTTAAACTTAATGACATCATCACATTACTCAATAAAACAATTAACTACTCCCATTGATCAACTAATTAATCAATGTTAAACAATACAACTCTAAAACTCATTTAAAATTCTCAAAAAACAACTTCACTTGTCTGTTAAGAATGAAATATACATATATATGTATAAAATGCACACTACAGTACCTAATAAAATATTTTTCACAATAATAATAAACACATTCATTATATATAATACTAATATTTCATTGAATTTAATTTGTTAAATTTCATTTTATTTAATTTTATTCTATAAATTGTGTAATTATTAATGAAATTGTATTGTGTGTTATATGATACTAGCCTTGAGTTTCAAAACTGGTTTTATTGAAATGTAGTCATTGATACCAGGGTATCTAGTGGCATTTAGTCTAAACTGCCACATAGTTTCTAATAATGCTACCCTGTTTCCTATATCACCCCCCTGTTCTAACATTACTCTGTCTATTACAAAAAACACAAACTTTTTAAATTCCTTACAATTGGTGCTATGAATGTAAAGTGCATTGTGGGAGTCCTTGTTTTTGATAGCTCTTAGATGTTCCACCATCCTGTCACGTAGCCTACGAGTGGTCATGCCTATGTAAAATGCTTCACAGGTAACACACAAACCACGTAAACTATGTTCTTTGTGTTGCAGTTACATTTCCCAGGGCAAGAGCAAAGAATACCCCACCCTTTAACACATAGGACCTTCTGCTATGTACCTGCAGCTTCTGCAATGACCACACTTGGACATTCTTGATACCCTACTTTTTTCTTCACTTTCCAAGATACCTTTCAAGCTGTTCCCTTTACTGTAAACAATCCTTGGATGGGCACCCAAGATGCCCTTAGTGGCGTCACTTAAACAATACTCCCACATCCCTTGCAATGACTTAACTATTTCTTCACTTCTCTCGTTAAATTTCAACACAAAACATGTTCCTGCTTTTTCCTTCTTTTGTCCCTCTTGGTTGATTTCCAATACATTTCCCCCCCATAAAATGGGTGAATATGAAGAACCTCTCCGTTTGTACACTTCCTTTTTCAATCTCAAAAACAACTTCAACGGGTAACCCCTATCCATTAACATACCTGTCAACTTAAACATCTCCTGTTTGAATATACTTTCCTCACTAACTAATCTGGACAATCGCACCATCTGCCCTTTTGCCACTCCTTTTCTCTGGTGGAATGGGTGGCAACTTTTGAAATGTAGAGTGAGTTGAATAACTGTCCTTCCTATATATGGAACTAGTTAGACCTTCTTCTCCCTTGACAAGTGCTATGTCCAAATAGTTGATACTATCCTTCTTCCACTGGAAGGTAAATTTCAAAAAACCAGTGGTTTGGTTTAAATAATCAATGAACTCATTTGCCTGGAGTTCATCACCCTTCCATAGAATAAGCAAATCGTCTAAGAATCTGTTGTACAAAATTATATTTCTCCATAAATCTTGTTGGAAAGATAAAGTTCTCTCCCAGGTCAAGAGAACCAAGTTAAAAAATAGGGCACACCCTAGCACCCATGGCTACACCAGAACATTGCTGAAATGTCTCCCCTCAAATTTCAGGAAATTGTTCAAAGAACCGTTTCCATAAGATCACAAATTAAAGTTGATCCTATCCTTGTCCACTTTCTTACTAGTTACCAAACTCTCACGGAACATATCAAACCTTCCTTGTGTGGGATGGTGAAAACAAGTTGACCACGTCAACCGTTAAAAACTGTAATCCCTGTAATCTTCCTTCCCACAACCCTAAGTCTTTCAAGGCAATGCCAAGAATCTCTAATCACATGTGGCACTTCCTCCAACACCTTTTTACACATAAAGTCCACAAAGGATGCCAAAGGTTCAGTTTTAGAACCCTTGGCTGCTACAATGGGTCTAAACTGCAAATTAGCCAAACCTTTGTGGACCTTAGGAATCCCAAAAATGCTAGGCAGAACTGCGTTCTTAACCATCAAGTAGTCATACTCGGTTTCAGAAATCATACCTTGAAAGAGGGCATCACACAAATATAATTCAATCCTTCTATAGGCAATATTAATTTTGTTTCTAGATACCCTCTTGTATGTTTCATGGTCTTCCAAAATCGACATCATACATGCAATATAGTCCACCTTGTCCATCAAAACCATTCCCCCACCCTTGTCCGGTTTCATGCACCTGATGTTACCTGCTTTCTGAAGTTCTTTTAACAACAACCTTTCTTGTGTACTTAGGTTGTCAACCAAAGAGGTGTTTGGATTTGCAAATCTTCTAAACTCAAAATCAACAACCTCTCAAGAGCTGAAACCTCACTACATGGTGGAGGAATAAAGGTGCTTAAGCCTTGAAAGGATCTTACAGCTAGAAGTTTCAATGTTATTTATCACCTTTGTGATTTTCATGAAAATACATTTCTAAGTTTAGTTTTCTTGTGAACAGTCTCAAATTGACTAACAGTTCGCTATGTCCAACTTAAAGTTGGGTACAAAATTAATACCTTTCGTAAACAATTCAAAATAAATATCATCAATACTCTTATCTGTGTAGTTGTATATAAAATATTCACTCTTCTGTATAACTTGACAAGTCAAGTCTGATTCACTACCTGCAAAATTGTTGTAGGGCAAGTTCAGGGTAGATACTTCAGATGCAACATTCACCAACTCCCCCTGCCCCACCTTTATATTGTTGTCAAACAAAACAGTCAAGTCAGGTTTCTCAAACACGTTGTTAACTTGCATAACCTCACTATCTTTTTCTATTTCTTTCTCAGTTTCAATTTGTTTCTCAGTTTCAATTTGTTTATCTTGTGTAACAAAATGTACCCCCCCCATTCACACCATCAATTTCACCTTCTGATCTCAAGTGGTTGAATGTTTGCGTGTGTAAAGGTAACATAGTACAATCACTGGTCATCTGAACCAAAGGAACAACATGACATGTTTCCCCATAAACATCATTGTTACAAGAAAAGCCACAATCTGTTAATACTGCACATACTGTTCTTCCCTCCCCCACCCCCTGCGATGTTTGTCCGTAAAGGTTGCCTTCTGCACCTTGCTTTGTAACCTCTTGGACGGCGTGGCCCCATGGGTGGGTCAAAAAAAATCAACTTCTTCAAGAACCGTCAACACAGTCTCCACTCACAGCCCTGATGTTACATTGACTTGGTCAAAGTCACACTCATTGTCATTGGTAAACCCATTGTTCCCCTCCTGTTCTTGGTGACTGTAATTGGAGTGAAAATCACCCTGTAGCTGAATTTACCTGGTGGGTAGCTGTGTTGTGTTTATAATCAGCTGTATCCTAGCCAGTTTTTTGACTTTAATTGTCACATTCTTGTTCACAAAACGATCAAGCTTTCTGAGAACATTGTTGAACCGAGCCTCTTGTTGAAAAAATAATAAATCCGAACAAATGTTTTTGTGCAACTGTAAAATTTCTTCTCTAATAGAGAGTAATTTTTTGGTGTTATTTTTTATGATAATGTCTAACATTTCAAGTCCCGCCCTGTCAAACAAGGCAACAAGCTCTGTATATTCTTCCGTACCAAACTCAATACCCATAGGGAGCTTCCAAATTTTAAGCCCTTGGGTGCCAGGTTAAATCTTTGGATCGAGCAAGAAAAAGATTGTCTAATTGTACAGCTTTATATTTGGTACATAATTTTTCATACCTGTTGATCTGCTCTTTGAGCGACAAATTGTACTGCATGCTCTAAGCGTAGAAGCAACCTTCCGATCAGTTAGTTCGGGTTCTTTGAACCATGAAAGTATATCTTCAAAACAAGCCTGCGCCTTCCCGTCTCGGACAAGCAATTCGCTGCTCAGATGGTAACACCACTCTCCCATTGAGCCGTCGAAAATCCTTCACGGTGTTAGCAATAACATCGAACAAGTAACGGAACAACAGACCTTTGCGGCAAACTAGACCAGTGTCAGATAGTGTAACTGGAACAGCAGACCTTTGCCCTGACGGCAAACCAGGACCAATAGTACCCGAACAAACAGTCCTCTGCCCTGAAGGCATATTAAAGCCTGAAACGACCGGGGAGTGCAAAGTGTAAAGCTCTACCTCAGAGCCAGTAGGACTGGAAACACCCGGTACCTTGTCGTTCTCACACATAAGAAGCAGCTTACTCACAGCAGCTAAAATCTCTCTAAGAATAACCTCCATGTGGCCCAGTAGAGTATGCAAAATGAACTGAGGCAGAATCGAATGACGACTTAAAAAACTCAAAGTTCCCAAAACAGGGCAAACCAGCAATTGAAGTAACACCACAACACGATCACAACCTCAGAGACACCTGCCACAAAACCAAGCCTTGGAAGAAAATTCTTTTATTCCACCGACTAAGCGCTTTCACCATAAATGGCTTCCTCAGAGTCAGTGTATTACAAAAACCATACTCATTTTATACTCTGTTAAACTTAGTGACATCATCACATTACTCAATAAAACAATTAACTACTCCCATTGATCAACTAATTAATCAATGTTAAACAATACAACTCTAAAACTCATTTAAAATTCTCAAAAAACAAGTTCACTTGTCTATTAAGAATGAAATGTACATATATATGTATAAAATACACACTACAATACCTAGTAAAATAGTTTTTCACAATAATAATAAACACATTCCTTATGTACAATACTAATATTTCATTAAATTTAATTTATTTTGTTTAATTTCATTTGATTTAATTTTATTCTATAAATTGTGTAATTATTAATGAAATTGTATTGTGTGTTATATGATACTAGCTTGAGTTTCAAAACTGGTTTTATTGAAATGTAGTCATTGATACCAGGGTATCTAGTGGCATTTAGTCTAAACTGCCACATAGTTTCTAATAATGCTACCCTGTTTCCTATATCACCCCTGTTCTAACATTACTCTGTCTATTACAAAAACACAAACTTTTTAAATTCCTTACAATTGGTGCTATGAATGTAAAGTGCATTGTGGGAGTCCTTGTTTTTGATAGCTCTTAGATGTTCCACCATCCTGTCCGCGTAGCCTCTAGTGGTCATGCCTATGTAAAATGCTTCACAGGTAACACACAAACCCGCGTAAACTATGTTCTTTGTGTTGCAGTTACATTTCCCAGGGCAAGGCAAAGAATACCCCCACCCTTTAACACCGTAGGAACCTTCTGCTATGTACCTGCAGCTTCTGCAATGACCACACTTGGACATTCTTGATACCCTACTTTTTTCTTCACTTTCCAAGATACCTTTCAAGCTGTTCCCTTTACTGTAAACAATCCTTGGATGGGCACCCAAGATGCCCTTAGTGGCGTCACTTAAACAATACTCCCACATCCCTTGCAATGACTTAACTATTTCTTCACTTCTCTCGTTAAATTTCAACACAAAACATGTTCCTGCTTTTTCCTTCTTTTGTCCCTCTTGGTTGATTTCCAATACATTTTCCCCCCATAAAATGGGTGAATATGAAGAACCTCTCCGTTTGTACACTTCCTTTTTCAATCTCAACAACAACTTCAACGGGTAACCCCTATCCATTAGCATACCTATCAACTTAAACATCTCCTGTTTGAATATACTTTCCTCACTAACTAATCTGGACAATCGCACCATCTGTCCTTTTGCCACTCCTTTTCTCTGGTGGAATGGGTGGCAACTTTTGAAATGTAGGAGTGAGTTGGAATAACTGTCCTTCCTATATCTCCCTTGACAAATGCTATGTCCAAATAGTTGATACTATCCTTCTTCCACTGGAAGGTAAATTTCAAAAAACCAGTGGTTTGGTTTAAATAATCAATGAACTCATTTGCCTGGAGTTCATCACCCTTCCATAGAATAAGCAAATCGTCTAAGAATCTGTTGTACAAAATTATGTTCTCCATAGCACTTGTCAAGGGAGAAGAAGGTCTAACTAGTTCCATATATAGGAAGGACAGTTATTCCAACTCACTCCTACATTTCAAAAGTTGCCACCCATTCCACCAGAGAAAAGGAGTGGCAAAAGGACAGATGGTATGATTGTCCAGATTAGTTAGTGAGGAAAGTATATTCAAACAGGAGATGTTTAAGTTGATAGGTATGTTAATGGATAGGGGTTACCCGTTGAAGTTGTTGTTGAGATTGAAAAAGGAAGTGTACAAACGGAGAGGTTCTTCATATTCACCCATTTTATGGGGGGGAAATGTATTGGAAATCAACCAAGAGGGACAAAAGAAAGAAAAAGCAGGAACATGTTTTGTGTTGAAATTTAACGAGAGAAGTGAAGAAATAGTTAAGTCATTGCAAGGGATGTGGGAGTATTGTTTAAGTGACGCCACTAAGGGCATCTTGGGTGCCCATCCAAGGGTTGTTTACAGTAAAGGGAACAGCTTGAAAGGTATCTTGGAAAGTGAAGAAAAAAGTAGGGTATCAAGAATGTCCAAGTGTGGTCATTGCAGAAGCTGCAGGTACATAGCAGAAGGTTCCTACGTGTGTGTTAAAGGGTGGGGTATTCTTTGCCTTGCCCTGGGAAATGTAACTGCAACACAAAGAACATAGTTTACGTGGGTTTGTGTGTTACCTGTGAAGCATTTTACATAGGCATGACCACTCGTAGGCTACGTGACAGGATGGTGGAACATCTAAGAGCTATCAAAAACAAGGACTCCCACAATGCACTTTACATTCATAGCACCAATTGTAAGGAATTTAAAAAGTTTGTGTTTTTTGTAATAGACAGAGTAATGTTAGAACAGGGGTGATATAGGAAACAGGGTAGCATTATTAGAAACTATGTGGCAGTTTAGACTAAATGCCACTAGATACCCTGGTATCAATGACTACATTTCAATAAAACCAGTTTTGAAACTCAAGGCTAGTATCATATAACACACAATACAATTTCATTAATAATTACACAATTTATAGAATAAAATTAAATCAAATGAAATTAAACAAAATAAATTAAATTTAATGAAATATTAGTATTGTACATAAGGAATGTGTTTATTATTATTGTGAAAAACTATTTTACTAGGTATTGTAGTGTGTATTTTATACATATATATGTACATTTCATTCTTAATAGACAAGTGAACTTGTTTTTGAGAATTTTAAATGAGTTTTAGAGTTGTATTGTTTAACATTGATTAATTAGTTGATCAATGGGAGTAGTTAATTGTTTTATTGAGTAATGTGATGATGTCACTAAGTTTAACAGAGTATAAAATGAGTATGGTTTTTGTAATACACTGACTCTGAGGAAGCCATTTATGGTGAAAGCGCTTAGTCGGTGGAATAAAAGAATTTTCTTCCAAGGCTTGGTTTTGTGGCAGGTGTCTCTGAGGTTGTGATCGTGTTGTGGTGTTACTTCAATTGCTGGTTTGCCCTGTTTTGGGAACTTTGAGTTTTTTAAGTCGTCATTCGATTCTGCCTCAGTTCGTTTTGCATACTCTACTGGGCCACATGGAGGTTATTCTTAGAGAGATTTTAGCTGCTGTGAGTAAGCTGCTTCTTATGTGTGAGAACGACAAGGTACCGGGTGTTTCCAGTCCTACTGGCTCTGAGGTAGAGCTTTACACTTTGCACTCCCCGGTCGTTTCAGGCTTTAATATGCCTTCAGGGCAGAGGACTGTTTGTTCGGGTACTATTGGTCCTGGTTTGCTGTCAGGGCAAAGGTCTGCTGTTCCAGTTACACTATCTGACACTGGGTCTAGTTTGCCGCCGGGGCAAAGGTCTGCTGTTCCGGTTACTTGTTCGGATGTTATTGCTAACACCGGTGAAGGATTTTCGACGGCTCCGAATGGGAGAGTGGTGTTACCATCTGAGCAGCGAATTGCTTGTCCGAGACGGGAAGGCGAGGCTTGTTTTGAAGATATACTTTCATGGTTCAAAGAACCCGAACTAACTGATCGGAAGGTTGCTTCTACGCTAGAGCATGCAGTACACTTGTCGCTTAAAGAGCAGATCAACAGGTATGAAAAATTATGTACCAAATACAAAGCTGTACAATTAGACAATCTTTTTCTTGCTCGATCAAAAGAGCTTAACCAAGTACCCAAGGGGCTTAGAATTTGGAAGCTCCCTATGGGTATTGAGTTTGGTACGGAAGAATATACAGAGCTTGTTGCCTTGTTTGACAGGGCGGGACTTGAAATGTTAGACATTATCATAAAAAATAACACCAAAAAATTACTCTCTATTAGAGAAGAAATTTTACAGTTGCACAAAAACATTTGTTCGGATTTATTATTTTTTCAACAAGAGGCTCGGTTCAACAATGTTCTCAGAAAGCTTGATCGTTTTGTGAACAAGAATGTGACAATTAAAGTCAAAAAACTGGCTAGGGATACAGCTGATTATAAACACAACACAGCTTACCCACCAGGTAAATTCAGCTACAGGGGTGATTTTCACTCCAATTACAGTCACCAAGAACAGGAGGGGAACAATGGGTTTACCAATGACAATGAGTGTGACTTTGACCAAGTCAATGTAACATCAGGGGCTGTGAGTGGAGACTGTGTTGACGAAGTTCTTGAAGAAGTTGATTTTTTGGACCCACCCATGGGGCCCCGTCGGTCCAAGAGGTTACAAAGCAAGGTGCAGAAGGCAACCTTACGGACAAACATCGCAGGGGTGGGGAGGGAAGAACAGTATGTGCAGTATTAACAGATTGTGGCTTTTCTTGTAACAATGATGTTTATGGGGAAACATGTCATGTTGTTCCTTTGGTTCAGATGACCAGTGATTGTACTATGTTACCTTTTATACGCAAACATTCAACCACTTGAGATCAGAAGGTGAAATTGACGGTGTGAATGGGGGTACATTTTGTTACACAAGATAAACAAATTGAAACTGAGAAACAAATTGAAACTGAGAAAGAAATAGAAAAAGATAGTGAGGTTATGCAAGTTAACAACGTGTTTGAGAAACCTGACTTGACTGTTTTGTTTGACAACAATATAAAGGTGGGGCAGGGGGAGTTGGTGAATGTTGCATCTGAAGTATCTACCCTGAACTTGCCCTACAACAATTTTGCAGGTAGTGAATCAGACTTGACTTGTCAAGTTATACAGAAGAGTGAATATTTTATATACAACTACACAGATAAGAGTATTGATGATATTTTTTTTGAATTGTTTACGAAAGGTATTAATTTTGTACCCAACTTTAAGTTGGACATAGCGCAACTGTTAGTCAATTTGAGACTGTTCACAAGAAAACTAAACTTAGAAATGTATTTTCATGAAAATCACAAAGGTGATAACAACATTGAAACTTCTAGCTGTAAGATCCTTTCAAGGCGAAGCACCTTTATTCCTCCACCATGTAGTGAGGTTTCAGCTCTTGAGAGGTTGTTGGATTTTGAGTTTAGGAAGATTTGCAAATCCAAACACCCTTTGGTTGACAACCTAAGTACACAAGAAAGGTTGTTGTTAAAAGAACTTCAGAAAGCAGGTAACATCAGGTGCATGAAACCGGACAAGGGTGGGGGAATGGTTTTGATGGACAAGGTGGACTATATTGCATGTATGATGTCGATTTTGGAAGATCATGAAACATACAAGAGGGTATCTAGAAACGAAATTAATATTGCCTATAGAAGGATTGAATTATATTTGTGTGATGCCCTCTTTCAAGGTATGATTTCTGAAACGATGACTACTTGATGGTTAAGAGCGCAGTTCTGCCTAACATCTTTGGGATTCCCAAGGTCCACAAAGGTTTGGCTAATTTGCAGTTTAGACCTATTGTAGCAGCCAAGGGTTCTAAAACTGAACCGTTGGCATCCTTTGTGGATTTTATGTGTAAAAGGTGTTGGAGGAAGTGCCACATGTGATTAGAGATTCTTGGCATTGCCTTGAAAGACTTAGGGTTGTAAAGGAAGATTACAGGGATTACAGTTTTTAACGGTTGGCGTGGTCAACTTGTTTTCTACCATCCCACACAAGGAAGGTTTGGATATGTTCGTGAGAGTTTGGTAACTAGTAAGAAAGTGGACAAGGATAGGATCAACTTAATTTGTGATCTTATGGAAACGGTTCTTTTGAACAATTTCCTGAAATTTGAGGGGGAGACATTTCAGCAATGTTCTGGTGTAGCCATGGGTGCTAGGTGTGCCCCTATTTTTGCGAACTTGGTTCTCTTGACCTGGGAGAGAACTTTTATCTTTCCAACAAGATTTATGGAGAACATAATTTTGTACAACAGATTCTTAGACGATTTGCTTATTCTATGGAAGGGTGATGAACTCCAGGCAAATGAGTTCATTGATTATTTAAACCAAACCACTGGTTTTTTGAAATTTACCTTCCAGTGGAAGAAGGATAGTATCAACTATTTGGACATAGCACTTGTCAAGGGAGAAGAAGGTCTAACTAGTTCCATATATAGGAAGGACAGTTATTCCAACTCACTCCTACATTTCAAAAGTTGCCACCCATTCCACCAGAGAAAAGGAGTGGCAAAAGGACAGATGGTGCGATTGTCCAGATTAGTTAGTGAGGAAAGTATATTCAAACAGGAGATGTTTAAGTTGATAGGTATGTTAATGGATAGGGGTTACCCGTTGAAGTTGTTGTTGAGATTGAAAAAGGAAGTGTACAAACGGAGAGGTTCTTCATATTCACCCATTTTATGGGGGGAAAATGTATTGGAAATCAACCAAGAGGGACAAAAGAAGGAAAAAGCAGGAACATGTTTTGTGTTGAAATTTAACGAGAGAAGTGAAGAAATAGTTAAGTCATTGCAAGGGATGTGGGAGTATTGTTTAAGTGACGCCACTAAGGGCATCTTGGGTGCCCATCCAAGGAGTTGTTTACAGTAAAGGGAACAGCTTGAAAGGTATCTTGGAAAGTGAAGAAAAAAGTAGGGTATCAAGAATGTCCAAGTGTGGTCATTGCAGAAGCTGCAGGTACATAGCAGAAGGTTCCTACGTGTGTGTTAAAGGGTGGGGTATTCTTTGCCTTGCCCTGGGAAATGTAACTGCAACACAAAGAACATAGTTTACGTGGGTTTGTGTGTTACCTGTGAAGCATTTTACATAGGCATGACCACTCGTAGGCTACGTGACAGGATGGTGGAACATCTAAGAGCTATCAAAAACAAGGACTCCCACAATGCACTTTACATTCATAGCACCAATTGTAAGGAATTTAAAAAGTTTGTGTTTTTTGTAATAGACAGAGTAATGTTAGAACAGGGGGGTGATATAGGAAACAGGGTAGCATTATTAGAAACTATGTGGCAGTTTAGACTAAATGCCACTAGATACCCTGGTATCAATGACTACATTTCAATAAAACCAGTTTTGAAACTCAAGGCTGGTATCATATAACACACAATACAATTTCATTAATAATTACACAATTTATAGAATAAAATTAAATCAAATGAAATTAAACAAAATAAATTAAATTTAATGAAATATTAGTATTGTACATAAGGAATGTGTTTATTATTATTGTGAAAAACTATTTTACTAGGTATTGTAGTGTGTATTTTATACATATATATGTACATTTCATTCTTAATAGACAAGTGAACTTGTTTTTTGAGAATTTTAAATGAGTTTTAGAGTTGTATTGTTTAACATTGATTAATTAGCTGATCAATGGGAGTAGTTAATTGTTTTATTGAGTAATGTGATGATGTCACTAAGTTTAACAGAGTATAAAATGAGTATGGTTTTTGTAATACACTGACTCTGAGGAAGCCATTTATGGTGAAAGCGCTTAGTCGGTGGAATAAAAGAATTTTCTTCCAAGGCTTGGTTTTGTGGCAGGTGTCTCTGAGGTTGTGATTGTGTTGTGGTGTTACTTCAATTGCTGGTTTGCCCTGTTTTGGGAACTTTGAGTTTTTTAAGTCGTCATTCGATTCTGCCTCAGTTCGTTTTGCATACTCTACTGGGCCACATGGAGGTTATTCTTAGAGAGATTTTAGCTGCTGTGAGTAAGCTGCTTCTTATGTGTGAGAATGACAAGGTACCGGGTGTTTCCAGTCCTACTGGCTCTGAGGTAGAGCTTTACACTTTGCACTCCCCGGTCGTTTCAGGCTTTAATATGCCTTCAGGGCAGAGGACTGTTTGTTCGGGTACTATTGGTCCTGGTTTGCCGTCAGGGCAAAGGTCTGCTGTTCCAGTTACACTATCTGACACTGGGTCTAGTTTGCCGCCGGGGCAAAGGTCTGCTGTTCCGGTTACTTGTTCGGATGTTATTGCTAACACCGGTGAAGGATTTTCGATGGCTCCGAATGGGAGAGTGGTGTTACCATCTGAGCAGCGAATTACTTGTCCGAGACGGGAAGGCGAGGCTTGTTTTGAAGATATACTTTCATGGTTCAAAGAACCCGAACTAACTGATCGGAAGGTTGCTTCTACGCTAGAGCATGCAGTACACTTGTCGCTTAAAGGGCAGATCAACAGGTATGAAAAATTATGTACCAAATACAAAGCTGTACAATTAGACAATCTTTTTCTTGCTCGATCAAAAGAGCTTAACCAAGTACCCAAGGGGCTTAGAATTTGGAAGCTCCCTATGGGTATTGAGTTTGGTACGGAAGAATATACAGAGCTTGTTGCCTTGTTTGACAGGGCGGGACTTGAAATGTTAGACATTATCATAAAAAATAACACCAAAAAATTACTCTCTATTAGAGAAGAAATTTTACAGTTGCACAAAAACATTTGTTCGGATTTATTATTTTTTCAACAAGAGGCTCAGTTCAACAATGTTCTCAGAAAGCTTGATCGTTTTGTGAACAAGAATGTGACAATTAAAGTCAAAAAACTGGCTAGGGATACAGCTGATTATAAACACAACACAGCTTACCCACCAGGTAAATTCAGCTACAGGGGTGATTTTCACTCCAATTACAGTCACCAAGAACAGGAGGGGAACAATGGGTTTACCAATGACAATGAGTGTGACTTTGACCAAGTCAATGTAACATCAGGGGCTGTGAGTGGAGACTGTGTTGACGAAGTTCTTGAAGAAGTTGATTTTTTGGACCCACCCATGGGGCCCCGTCGGTCCAAGAGGTTACAAAGCAAGGTGCAGAAGGCAACCTTTACGGACAAACATCGCAGGGGGTGGGGGAGGGAAGAACAGTATGTGCAGTATTAACAGATTGTGGCTTTTCTTGTAACAATGATGTTTATGGGGAAACATGTCATGTTGTTCCTTTGGTTCAGATGACCAGTGATTGTACTATGTTACCTTTACGCACGCAAACATTCAACCACTTGAGATCAGAAGGTGAAATTGACGGTGTGAATGGGGGGGTACATTTTGTTACACAAGATAAACAAATTGAAACTGAGAAACAAATTGAAACTGAGAAAGAAATAGAAAAAGATAGTGAGGTTATGCAAGTTAACAACGTGTTTGAGAAACCTGACTTGACTGTTTTGTTTGACAACAATATAAAGGTGGGGCAGGGGGAGTTGGTGAATGTTGCATCTGAAGTATCTACCCTGAACTTGCCCTACAACAATTTTGCAGGTAGTGAATCAGACTTGACTTGTCAAGTTATACAGAAGAGTGAATATTTTATATACAACTACACAGATAAGAGTATTGATGATATTTATTTTGAATTGTTTACGAAAGGTATTAATTTTGTACCCAACTTTAAGTTGGACATAGCGCAACTGTTAGTCAATTTGAGACTGTTCACAAGAAAACTAAACTTAGAAATGTATTTTCATGAAAATCACAAAGGTGATAACAACATTGAAACTTCTAGCTGTAAGATCCTTTCAAGGCGAAGCACCTTTATTCCTCCACCATGTAGTGAGGTTTCAGCTCTTGAGAGGTTGTTGGATTTTGAGTTTAGGAAGATTTGCAAATCCAAACACCCTTTGGTTGACAACCTAAGTACACAAGAAAGGTTGCTGTTAAAAGAACTTCAGAAAGCAGGTAACATCAGGTGCATGAAACCGGACAAGGGTGGGGGAATGGTTTTGATGGACAAGGTGGACTATATTGCATGTATGATGTCGATTTTGGAAGATCATGAAACATACAAGAGGGTATCTAGAAACGAAATTAATATTGCCTATAGAAGGATTGAATTATATTTGTGTGATGCCCTCTTTCAAGGTATGATTTCTGAAAACGAGTACGACTACTTGATGGTTAAGAACGCAGTTCTGCCTAACATCTTTGGGATTCCCAAGGTCCACAAAGGTTTGGCTAATTTGCAGTTTAGACCTATTGTAGCAGCCAAGGGTTCTAAAACTGAACCGTTGGCATCCTTTGTGGATTTTATGTGTAAAAAGGTGTTGGAGGAAGTGCCACATGTGATTAGAGATTCTTGGCATTGCCTTGAAAGACTTAGGGTTGTAAAGGAAGATTACAGGGATTACAGTTTTTTAACGGTTGACGTGGTCAACTTGTTTTCTACCATCCCACACAAGGAAGGTTTGGATATGTTCCGTGAGAGTTTGGTAACTAGTAAGAAAGTGGACAAGGATAGGATCAACTTAATTTGTGATCTTATGGAAACGGTTCTTTTGAACAATTTCCTGAAATTTGAGGGGGAGACATTTCAGCAATGTTCTGGTGTAGCCATGGGTGCTAGGTGTGCCCCTATTTTTGTGAACTTGGTTCTCTTGACCTGGGAGAGAACTTTTATCTTTCCAACAAGATTTATGGAGAACATAATTTTGTACAACAGATTCTTAGACGATTTGCTTATTCTATGGAAGGGTGATGAACTCCAGGCAAATGAGTTCATTGATTATTTAAACCAAACCACTGTTTTTTTGAAATTTACCTTCCAGTGGAAGAAGGATAGTATCAACTATTTGGACATAGCACTTGTCAAGGGAGAAGAAGGTCTAACTAGTTCCATATATAGGAAGGCCAGTTATTCCAACTCACTCCTACATTTCAAAAGTTGCCACCCATTCCACCAGAGAAAAGGAGTGGCAAAAGGACAGATGGTGCGATTGTCCAGATTAGTTAGTGAGGAAAGTATATTCAAACAGGAGATGTTTAAGTTGATAGGTATGTTAATGGATAGGGGTTACCCGTTGAAGTTGTTGTTGAGATTGAAAAAGGAAGTGTACAAACGGAGAGGTTCTTCATATTCACCCATTTTATGGGGGGAAAATGTATTGGAAATCAGCCAAGAGGGACAAAAGAAGGAAAAAGCAGGAACATGTTTTGTGTTGAAATTTAACGAGAGAAGTGAAGAAATAGTTAAGTCATTGCAAGGGATGTGGGAGTATTGTTTAAGTGACGCCACTAAGGGCATCTTGGGTGCCCATCCAAGGATTGTTTACAGTAAAGGGAACAGCTTGAAAGGTATCTTGGAAAGTGAAGAAAAAAGTAGGGTATCAAGAATGTCCAAGTGTGGTCATTGCAGAAGCTGCAGGTACATAGCAGAAGGTTCCTACGTGTGTGTTAAAGGGTGGGGGTATTCTTTGCCTTGCCCTGGGAAATGTAACTGCAACACAAAGAACATAGTTTACGTGGGTTTGTGTGTTACCTGTGAAGCATTTTACATAGGCATGACCACTCGTAGGCTACGTGACAGGATGGTGGAACATCTAAGAGCTATCAAAAACAAGGACTCCCACAATGCACTTTACATTCATAGCACCAATTGTAAGGAATTTAAAAAGTTTGTGTTTTTTGTAATAGACAGAGTAATGTTAGAACAGGGGGGTGATATAGGAAACAGGGTAGCATTATTAGAAACTATGTGGCAGTTTAGACTAAATGCCACTAGATACCCTGGTATCAATGACTACATTTCAATAAAACCAGTTTTGAAACTCAAGGCTAGTATCATATAACACACAATACAATTTCATTAATAATTACACAATTTATAGAATAAAATTAAATCAAATGAAATTAAACAAAATAAATTAAATTTAATGAAATATTAGTATTGTACATAAGGAATGTGTTTATTATTATTGTGAAAAACTATTTTACTAGGTATTGTAGTGTGTATTTTATACATATATATGTACATTTCATTCTTAATAGACAAGTGAACTTGTTTTTTGAGAATTTTAAATGAGTTTTAGAGTTGTATTGTTTAACATTGATTAATTAGTTGATCAATGGGAGTAGTTAATTGTTTTATTGAGTAATGTGATGATGTCACTAAGTTTAACAGAGTATAAAATGAGTATGGTTTTTGTAATACACTGACTCTGAGGAAGCCATTTATGGTGAAAGCGCTTAGTCGGTGGAATAAAAGAATTTTCTTCCAAGGCTTGGTTTTGTGGCAGGTGTCTCTGAGGTTGTGATAGTGTTGTGGTGTTACTTCAATTGCTGGTTTGCCCTGTTTTGGGAACTTTGAGTTTTTTAAGTCATCATTAAATATACACAGCTTCTGTTGGTCTTTTCCACAGCTTCTTCTGGTTGATTTACCACAAGCATCTACTCTTAGCCTTGAAATCTCTCTCTGTGAGAGGCAACAGTTCTTGACATTGTGGGCTTCCAGACCTTCTTTAAACAGCAGTTCTTCATGTGATTCACATTAGAATGTGTTATTACATTTTTACCCTACAGTAATACATTGTCTATACACTCAAGTTGTTTACACAATATGTGGTATACATACAGAGCATCAAAACAGTGATTCTAACATACTAAATAGCCACTATACCACAATGAACCCCCAGTAGGTTTATACCACATAGAATGGATTATTTGACCATGATAATCCTTCCAAATCCTTCTGGCTGTTGCCATTACACTTTGATTAAATCTTAGGTGGTCAAAAAAACTTGCTTTACCTTGTCTCTCTTTGAGCTCATCCAAGCGGGGCATTGGATATCTGAAAGAATGATATATGGCATTCATTTCTCATAAATCATTACAAATCATATGGAGCCATCTGGATTATAAGCCTAGGCAGCCACACAGTCCATTCACTTTGAGATTCCTGAATAAATTCTTATTTTAAGCATTTTTTCATTTTTTTTTACTTATTGCTTTTACCTCCTCCCCAATACAGTTTCAATGTGAAGCTTTCTTAAATCAGTCCTACCAGGTATTAAAAAAACACTTTATTTTTCTGTAAAAACTCTTTAACTTCTTGATAATGTTCCTTAGACAATGTTTTGTCTACCTGAACAATAGACATAGCATTCCTTGATACCATACTGTTGATAACTATGTCTGCTTCCAGGCTGACCATTGAAGCTTAAGCTTCACTTCATGGCTTTAAAAACATTTGTGTGCTAGGTCAGCTCTGGTCTTCATTTTTTCAGTTTGTCTTATTTTGCTGTTTACTTTGTTTAGTTTCTCTGTCACCTCAAAGAGTCATTGACATCTTGCTAGAAATTTGTTTTCAGCAGAGGAACTAACTTTGCCTATTTTAAACTCTTAAGTCTGGCATTTTTGTTATCTGTCCTCTGTTGCATCTCCTGTGCACTTTGCAGATGTTCCTCAACTACAGTTATAATCACTTTAACCTATTTTATGAGATTTTAAATTATGCTGATAGGTTTTGAAATGTTTTTTTTTTCCTCCTCTGACATCTCCTTTACTATGTCTAGCAACTCTTGGGGTTGTATCATATACTAATTCAAATGGCATAAATTCTGTTCAAGCTCAGGCCACTCCTTTTAAAGCAAAATAAGGGTATGGAAGTAAATTATACCCATTCTGGCTATCCAGTACGGTGGTCTTCTTTGTCTTAGATTTCAGAAATAAAAATTCCCTACTAACCCATTGGGTTGAAGGTGGCACAGTGAAATTCTTAACTGTTTTACCTAAAAAACAGACAAAATAGGTGTTTTACCCTGGAAATAAATTTATTTTTTAATTGTTTCATTAAAAAAAAAAAAACACAGAAAAAGTTGGTGCATTAAACCGGAAATAAATGGGGTTACCTGGTCTGCATTTCTTTGATAATCCCTTCCCTTAAGGAGCTTTGGCTTTTCACAAAGGTACTGCTTCAGAAAAGAATAGTGGTATAGTCGGTAATAACTAGAATGTGTCAGTAGCCATTGTCAGATTTTATAAATAGACCTTCAAGATCTATTCTACTCAGAAGATTGTCTGCATAAATGTAAAACTTCTCTACAGTTTTAAGGGAATCAAACTCTTTAATCAATATATTTTCTAAGTATTAAGCTGAGTAATATATCGATAATAATAATAAAGAGAGAAGAAGCAGGGGGAAAAACCCATATCTCACCATCATTAAAATTTTTAAACCAAATCAGTTCCTGACAATTAACAACAATAAAAACACCAGAATCCTTGAATGTTGCCTGGATGATGTTAATTAATTGCATAGAATTACCATTTGTTCTAAGACCGAATGAATTAAGTTTCCTTTAATAAGATCATATATTTTATGGGTATCAATTATTAAAAAAGACTGAAGCTTGATGTTAACTGTCAATGATATGTCTGCCTAAACGGTTATTGTAATTCATGATTAGGATGTAAAAAATGATTTCCTGAACACAAATGCAAGTTGATAAGATGAGGTAACATGACATGTTGTCTGAGAAAATAAGAATTTACCCTAGTTGTTATATCTTGTAATTAACATTTAGCAGAGAAATAAGATGGTAGTTCTTCAGTGTTGAGAACTTTGATTTGCCCTTAGGTAGGTGCACAATTTTGCTAAGTTCAAAAAAGGGGCAGAGGTCCATTTTAAAAACATACTAATTTGCAAATTTTGGAATAAAACAGAATGCCATACTGTTGCCCACAGAAACCATTCTCAGTAAAATAATGCAGCCCGATGTCTGACAACCCTTGATATAGCTATTCTTTTGAAGTTGCAGGTCTCTTTCTCAAAATGATCATTTATTTATTGCCATTTGAGTACCAGGGAAGTCCGACTGGGTAGGAGCCAATTTCCAGTAAAGACCCAGGGAGAAAAGCTCCAAATTATTACAAAACATTTTAAGAAAAATAATTTTACAATCTTTAAGAATAATACAAAACACAAATACAGTTTAAATAATTATACCAAATTAGATGTAATATGAAAACATTGGTTAAGAGTAGATACAAGTTATATGACAATGATTTAACAGTTAGAGACATATTAATAAAAAACTAATACTAACAGATCTGTCCCTGAACAATATTACTTTTCATAAAGTTAGGGTACATGGTCTAATAATACAAATAATTGTTTGAGAATATCCGGAAACAAATATTCAACACAGATTCGGCTCCAGATTAAAACGTAAAACTTTACTGTATCACAAGCGCTTTCACAACTGCTTCATCATGTGTATTCTTCAAGGAAGTTACAAACCCCTCCTTAAATACATTCCAACCATCACATGATCACAAAAAAAATCACATGATCTACTTCCTGAATAACTGTTTATATACATATAAATACTTAAAAACATTTAAAATAAAAACTGATAAACGAGTAATAACTAATAATTGCTAATGATAAAAAACTACATCAGTCACTGTATTACTGTCATTTTACACAAAATTCATGATACATTCTTGAGAGTGTATAAATTCATCTCAGTAGAGGCCTGGACTTTAACTTGGGTGTTAATGGTACCTGTTCATTTAGACCATGCCCTGTGTCAGCTCTAAGTGTCACTCTCCATTTGGCCTTTAACTCTTCGGATTTATTGCGGACACCCCCCTCAAACTTTCATAATTTCTGGCAATAACTAAGAATCTGAATACATGTGTAGAATTAGTGCTAGTAACATGTTTTGCTAAAGCGTTAGATCTACTCTGTTTAGTAATATGATAAATGTGCTCCCGTATCCTCTCCTTTAGGGTTCTGTCTGTCTTTCCTACTTAGAATTTCTGTACTCCAAACAATATGCCAAATATACAATATGCTGACTTTCACATCTGGCCTGCACTTTGAAAGTATAACACCATTTTTGGTCAGGATGTATAAACTGGTGTTATACTTTCAAAGTGCAGGGCATATGTGAAAGTCAGCAAGACAGAACCCTAAAGGAGAGGATACAGAATATATCTCCTGTATTAGGAGACAAATCTAAAATGTTCTAACTTAGATAACTTAGACAGGACAGTGGCTTCCCACCAGCAAAGTACAAGAATAGTGAAAGCAGGGGCCATTTTAGCACCCATAGCAACCCTGTTTCTCTGCTAGTAAATCTTACCATAAAACAGAAAAAATATATTGGTTAATACCAAATCTAAATAGTAACCTAGTTGTATTAATTTTAATGTAGCAAAAATCTGTATAATGGCTTAAAAATTCCTAACAAAAGAAATACCTAATTCCTGATCAATTGAAGTGTATAAAGAGGGTATATCAGTGGTGACAAGAAAGGTTTCTTTCCCTGAGAAGGTGTAATTTCTCAACAAGTCCAGGAACACCCAAGAAACCTTGAAAACAATAATCTGTTTTCCATGTACGATGATTCACTAAACTTTCCAAATAAAAAGCTGAAGTAACTGTCTTGCTTTTCTTAGCTGACACAACTGGTATGAAAGGAGGAATAGACACATCTTTGTGTATCTTAGGGATTCCAAACAGAATACCCAATCGTGCTTCATCCACCAAAAAAAATTAAAATGTGACAGGATCGATGTAACTTTGATTAAGTAATTCCAGAAAAGAATTATCAATTTTAAGAAAACTCTTTCCAACAAAGTCCTTACTAACCAAGGAGTAATTCTGACAGTCACTTAACAAATGATTGATAGCTGATTGATAATTGTGATTGTTCATAATGACCAGACCATTACCCTTGTCTGCCTTCATAAAACAATAATCTTTACAATTTTTAAGATAACTTAATGCATCAAATTCTTTTTTACTTAAATTATAACATTTATTTCATGGTTTCCTACTTGTAAGAGATGGATCTCCAGTTCAGACAGATCCAGAAAGACATTAAGTATTGCCAGTAATTTTGAGTTAGCCTAACTGGGCTTCCTAAAAGAAATACCATCTTTGGAAATGGTATAAATTGTACTGAACTTACTCATTTTGTTTTGAGTGGGTTGTTTTTGAGTTTTAAATCATTTTGGTTTAGAGACATATTAGCTGATATATAGAGAAATTAAAGGTAAGTTTGTATAATACAAAAAGGAATTGCAATACAAAGTGAGAGGAAAGCAGGCTTATAGTATATTTAGAGAGAAAGCCAAGGGAAAGAAACTGATAGAAGTAAGGAAGCAAATGAAGAAGGGAGAATAAGGAGGTGTAAGGTATGAATAGGAATTTGTTCACATTTAGGGATATAGTTTATCCTGGTGTTGAGCAATAACAGAGCTGGGTTTTGGCTAGGAAGTCTTTCAGAATGGTTTTGAAAGGATGGGAGGGAGGGTATTGACCTGATGGATAGAGAAAAGGAGTTCCAGGTCTTAGCAACATTGTACGAGTACAGACAATTCCCAGCAGATCTGATAGGTTTGTGGACAGACAGGACTTTTTGGTCATTGCATCATTATGACTGACTAGAAACATAGTTGTGTAGAATGTTATTTAGTGCTGGATAAGCAGATGAATTTCTTCCTAATTTCAGAATATCTGCCTAAATACTTCATCCTTAAATTTTCAGGGTCTACATACTAGTTTCCCCTCAAGTGTTTGGCAGTGCTCTGTGCAGACTCAGACACATACCTCTCAACCTGAAAATGTCAAAAATCTGAACAAGGCCCATGAAAATAGGTACAAATCTGTACGCTGATTAACATCTAATTTGCATACATAATTATGTAACTCCACCCACTCCAATGGAATTGTGGGTTACCAACTTTCGAACGCAAATTGAACAGACAACCAAAACATGGCACCAGACAAGAGTCCCCCTGCAGCCATTCCAGTGTCCTGTTACCTGGCTATTTTGTCCCATTTACCATAAACACTAATGTATGCACACTGCTTTACTTCTACAATGATTTGAATTTTATTTTTACATTTTACAGCACAACAATGCAGGAACACTAAAATACATCTGGTAAACAAAGCAATACTGTTTCACAATGAAAATAGGCTTGACATTAAACTTTGCCCTTGAAAATCACATTCATTGAAACAGCATTGAAACCCACACCACATCCAAAGAAAATGCACAGTGGTGGATAAAGATTACCTTTGGGCTGTTTTCAAATCATTGGCCCCTTGCACACAAAAACAAGAAACATGCATGTGTTCTTTTCTTTATACACCTTCCTGACTTTAAATTATATTCCTTGTATAATACAACACACATGTTAGAGCACATTTTAAATTTATTGTTTGAACATTTTACCAGTAATCTGTACTGTAGGCAAGGAAACAAAACACATGAACCAATAATGAAAAAACTGCCCAATTCAGAATGTTTCCAAAATTCCATCATAAAAGTCTGCTTCCATACCCACACTATAAATAGAATGACAGTAGTGTAAGCCATAGGCATCTTGAACAGCGTTTCGCACTTACTTTCAATTTCATATTTTTTTGGGGGGGAGGGGGACAAAAGGTCAAAAACTAGGGACACATTTTAAACATTGCTTGTATAATTTTGTAAAGTTGCTAGAATAAATTGTTGTGCTACCATCATGCATTTCACTGGCAGGTTTTGAACCCAGTACTCTATGCACTACATTCAGAACAACATACCACTATCCCACATCAGCAGTTGCCTGAAAATTAGGAAGACTGAATCTTAATAGCCATCATTTATTTAGTGAATAGATGGACAAACAACAAAGCCAATAATGGGGGAATACAAATTCAGTTCTCACTTCTCACTCACCATATCTCTGAACTATTAGCACAAAAACAATAGTAGGGGAATACAAATTGTGCTCACTTCTTATCATAGCTCTAAACTCTTAGCACAAAAAAGGTGTTCTTACTTCTCATCATAGCTCTCAAAAAAGTGTTCTTCTCATCATAGCTCTCAACTCAGTCATCTTCTTATCATAACTCTACACTCTTAGAAAAAAAATGGTGGTGGCTAGGGATAGTAGGCTCTTTTTTACCCTGTACTAAAGGTACAGGGTTTGAGCCTGAATTTCACACACACCAATAAATGTACATAAAATGTCAAATTGCTGATTGCAAAGACTGTTTCAACATAAAATAACAGTAAATCTGAGTGCCATTTGTGCTCTTACATTTAACCTTAGTGCCATATGTTTCAGGTTACTTGGATGTTGCCCATATTTTTGAGATGAGGTTTATTACAACTAATTTCTATTACAGGAAGTATGTAAGATGTAGAAAACCACAGGGTCATATGTTTTATAATTGGAATGCACCCAGAAAGTAATGCATGCAGTCTATTTTTAATATATAAAAAACAGGTTATATATTTATTTCATACATTCTCTAGTTCAAATAGCAGTCAATCTGCACATTCTAATACACATATTTTAGAGTTTTATGGCATCTTCATATAATTCAAGCCATCTTTTAATAACTATAAAGCCAGTTAACATGTATGTTCTATGAATTTCTTGTTTCAGGTAATAAAGAAATGATATCCTCAATGTTGCCTTAAAACCTGTCCATTGCAGTCATCTATAGAAACAGACAAGTGCATAGACACGCAAGCTTTTATAATATTACATAAAAAAGTCCTGTCACTATGAGTGATTTAAATTGTTTTCTGCCCCAAACAGCTGCCCTGTATTTTAACACCAAATTTGCCAAGCCTCGTTGAACATCTGAATGTCACAAAACATTGCTTCCAATCTAACCTTTTATCTAGCTTCTTAAAATGAAAGTTTGCATATTAAATTTCAGCATTTTATGCAAGCTTCAATTCCTTGATAATGCACACATGGATTACATTAGCACTGTTTCTGATACTATGTCACAGTTGTCAATGTGCAACATAAAAAGTAAAACCAGCACTTCACTGTCATGAAATATTTATGCTATGTGTAATACAACAAGGAGACACACTTCCTCTATCCACTGAATTGCACATCATTCCAAATCCGAAATGCCAAAATCCTAAAGTCTGTAGCCATAGGTGAGTATATGCATGCATATTATCAGAAATCAAACATACGAGTAGAAATACTTGGACATTTCCACATACATTCTGGAAGTGCAGAACATTAGGATCTTAAACCCCACTTATATATTTTTGTAGTAAAGGTAATGTACAGGTATGCTTCGGTTGCAGTAACAAAAAAGTGCAACTTATATTTCCTGTTGCTTTGGCAAATGAGAACAGTAATGTAACAGGTCAGTTGATGTATATACAGCAATGATTTAAAAGATGTATACAAGACAGGTGAGCAAAAATGCACAATGCAGTGAATATCTTTAAGAAACCTCAGGATCATGTTAGTACTAGCTGCCCTTGCAGGATATTTTAAGCCCATCCAATTCCCTTTCCAAATGTGAGAATCAAATGCAATACCTAACCTTGTGTCTATAAAGCAAACACTTTAATCGTTATTCCAACCTGTAAGGGAATGTGCTGTCCAAACTTTTGCAGCAGCAATATTTCTCTATGTGCTGCAGAGTGCAAACATCCTCCTCGGAGTTCTGTAATGCAAGATAAAATTACTTCCCATGCGTACACACACACACACTCTCTCTCTTTTATCCTGTAATATTTAAGAAAGACTAAAAACACAATTTTGGCAGCCTATCACCTTATACAGCATGTATTTTTCTAGGCACAGTCCTACTTTTAATACTTGTCAATCTGTCACCAATAAATAAAATCTAAAGAAGTAGCCCCTTGTAGATGTAAAGCCTAAATTAAATCCTTTCTGCATACACTTACTTCTCTGTTTACAGCCAGGAGCGAGTAAATCTGTTTCTTTTGGTGCGAGCATGAAACTACAGCCAGGAATCCGTTTCGGCAAGTCTGAATAAAATAAATCCCCAGGAGTGAGCAAATCCATTTTTGCGAACCTAAATAAAATAAATCCTTTCCGTTTGCCTTCATACTTGCTGTTCCCGCTCGCTCGCTCTGAAAACATTTGAACCGGAACTACGTCTGCCAAGCTTAATTCCGACAGGCTGGTAGCCCTGATGAGCTGACGTCATCACGCACGTGATGACGTCAGCTCACAAAGCGCGAAAAATAAAAAAAAAGACAAAATAAAGAAAAAAAATCGGAAATGAGGGGGTGCCACTCGGGAATCGTGGCACCCCATTATTTGGACCCCAAAACTCGGTAAAAAACGAGTAATTCAGGACAGTTGGGAGGTCTGCTCAGACACCTTGAGTGGCATTTTTCCTGTAAAAGCACAATTGAAATTTCTCCAATAACTAGTTGCACACAGGACAACTAGTTTGCAGTGACAAGTACTGTCCATATTGTTGCAAATCATATACTCCTAACAGTGATTGATATTCTCACTCCAACAGTCTAATCAATAAAAAAAAGGGTTTGTTGTCATGGATATGAACTTTCCTACTGTCTCCGTTACCGGCTTGGTGGATATGGGCATCCTGAGGTAATGTAGAAATTGCCTTATGTTTAATAACAACCAGTTAATTCTCAAACAAACTGATACAGTATGCGTGAGATGTATTTACACAGCATCATTGGAGGCAAAGTTCTCACATAAACGTACTTCTAATGTCAATAAGATTGTCAGTAGTATGCATGCTGCACCCATCATGCACAATTCAAAGTAGACATATAGATGCACATATGCTGAGGCACTTACATGTAACCTTCCTAAACCAGAAATACCTCCTAGACAAAAAGAAATACCCTCAGCAGCCCCAAATGCACTCTTTCAAAACAACACCCACATCAATACATAGAACTACATCTCATGGAGACTCTACCTCTAAGCCCATAAGGCAAGTCTCCAAACAATCCAGCATTCTAGTCATTGGAGACTCCATTGTGAGACACACTGATGTCCCTCTCACTAGGCTGAGTAAGGAGAAAGTTATGGTCAGTTGTTCATCAGAGGCTAGGATCTGCCACATTATGCATGCACTCAGGGTATTGGATCACAATTACCAATATGACTCAGTCATAGTCGTAAATGACCTGAGATGTACCTCCCTAGACTATATGAAGAAAGACATCATCGACCTCTCAGAATATGTGTCTCGGGCTGGTATGAGCCTAGCATTGAGCAGCATTTTACCTTCTCCAAGGATGATGCCACAGTACAAACAAAAGATGATTGACTTTAATAATTGGCTTAGTTTCTGGTCTCATTCTAAGGAGGTGCAATATTTGTCAGCATGGAAGGAGATGGTCAACAGGCCATGCTGCTTTGCCAGGGATGGTCTGCATCTCTCCTCTCTACCCTTTCAAATATTAGCTAAAACATTGTCTTCCCCCATAGTGCCTTTTTTAGGCAATGCCAAACTGAAAGTACTTCTGACATAGCAAATCAAAATCAAGAAAATCTAAAGGTATTACTGCTCAATGCTAGGAGCCTAAATAAAAAAATCCACTCACTGGAAGCTCTCTACCCTAGAGAATGTTGATGTCTGTGCAGTCTCTGAGATGTGATTTAAAGTCGTGGACAGCACACCAACAGTGCAAAGTTATAATGCCTTCCACACATTTAGACCAGCTACTTCACAGGCAGGGACTAAAGGTGGAGGTGTCTCTATTTACATCAAAAATAAATATACTTCAAGGCTGGTCAAACAGGACAATGCACTTGAGCTGCCCCATGTTCAAATCACCATAGGTGAAATCTATTACCACTTCCTTGCAAGCTGTAGGTCCCCCGCTATGACCCATGAAACCCATACCATGTATTTAAACTTATTGGAAACACTAACCATCCAACCTAATACTATATTCATGGGTGTCTTTAATTACCCCACTATTAACTGGGAATCCTATACGACATCAAACAACATGTACAGAGATTCTTGGATTTTGTAAAAACAAACTCCCTAGACCAGATAGTCAATACACCAACCAGTGATGCAACCATACTGGATCTGGTCCTCACTAATATGGGAGAGTGCTGCACACTCCCGATTGTAATGCCTTCCCTGGTAAGGTCAGACCACAAAATGGTCTCCTTTGAAGTGAAAATAAAACCTGGACCCCAGCTAAACTGGGAATATTCAGGAGCTATTCTAAGGCTAGCCTCTTGCTATTAAGTGAGAATCTGGCAAAGTTTCAAGCCCCTATAAACCCTGAGAACACTTGTGCCTATGCAGAACTGTTCACAGAAGCCCTGCACAAGCATATTAATACCTGCATAGAGACCGCTGTACCCACCAGGAAGAAGTACAGAACTAACTCAAGAAACAAGCCACCTTGGTGGAATCACAAAATCAATCGGATGCATAACAGGAGGAAGAAAATCATGGCAAAAATTAGGAGGTGCAGCACCAAGTAGGATAAAAGCACTCTCATTAAACTAAACAAACAACTCAGAGGGCAAATAAAGTCTACCAAAGCCAAATTTGAGGTAAGTTTGGCCTCCCAGGCCAAGGACAAGCACAAAGCATTCTTTAGCTATGTCTGCAACCTCAAAGGCAATACACAATTGTGTGCAGAGCTCATTGTAAATGGAGCCACCTATACTGAGCCAGAAGATATAGCAAACCTCCTGGCTGATAAATTCAGCTCTAACTTTGCTCCTCTCTTCCCCTTAACTTTCTCTCAGGAATATCATCAAATATAACTCCACTACTATTACTAGGGAACAAGTCCTTAATGCTCTCTCTAAGACCAAGAACACTGCATTAATGGGCCCAGACAGTATCTCAGGATGCCTTCTAAATAGCATGAAACATGACCTATCAGGGCCTCTGGAATTACTATTTAACTGCAGCCTCCAAACAGGCTTAATGTCTTATGAATGAAGAAAGGCAACAGTCATCCCTCTGCACAAAGGTGGGCTATCTACAGACCCTGGAAACTACAGACCCATAAGTTTCACTAGTCTTATATGTAAAGCTATGGAAAGAATTGTCATGGAGATGATCAACAGAGATATAGTAAACCTCCAGACACTGGACCCAACACAGTTTGGTTTCATCAAGGGCAGATCATACCTACTCAACCTGGTGGACTTCTTTGAGAAGGTCAACAAAGCAATGGATGAGGTTTAAAATCATTCACACTGCCTACCTTGACCTGGCCAAGGCATTTGACACAAAATTCCACTCGGGCATTGTTGACAAACTCAAGAGGTTAGGTACAAACCTGTATGCCACCCAGTGGATAGCCAACTGGCTCACAGACAGGACCCAGGAAGTTAGAATTGGGGAGTCCATTTCTACAAAGAGGCCAGTCACAAATGGAGTCCCTCAGGGATCAGTCCTTGGACCGCTCCTTTTTGGCATTTCCATCTCAGATGTCAAGGCCAATGTCAGTGGTCTCTGACTGCCTAAATTAGCAGATGATTGCAAATTAGGAGCTGTCATTGAATCTCACACTGGCACAAATGTTCTCCAGGAGGGACTGACACAGACAAACAACTGGTGTCAGAGTCATGGACTAAAACTAAATGCCAAGAAATGCATAATAGTATCCTTTGGGAAGTCATCTATCCCTGGTAACTATCATATTAACAACACACCCCTTAGAGGTGACCCAGTAGTCAGGGCCTTAGGGACACACATAGATAGCAATCTAGCCTTTGATCATCATGTATCTACAGTGGTGAGAAAATCATTCTATGTTGTGCAACTTATAAGCAAAGGTATGGTATCTAAGTCCACGGAAGTCGTTGTTCCACTGTATTCGGCATTCATCAGGTCTATCATTGAGTACAGCGCCCCCTTTGGTATGTACCTAACCAGGCATATCCAACAACTGGAATGTCCACAGAGTTTCCTCACTAAAAGAATACAGAGTGTAAGTAATATGTCCTATGCAGATTGCCTCAACACACTATTGCTGTATTCTGTCTCTTACAGGCTTTTGAGACAAGATCTATGCCTGGCATACAGGGTATTGTCAGACCCCACTCTGATGGACCACCTGCATATCCACAAAAAAAAAGAGTACCAGAATTACCTGTTCTAAAGATTTAAACCTTCCCTGTGATATAAATAGGACCTGCTGGAGAGACAGGTATGTATCTCAGAGACTACTCCAGCTATGGAACAGACTCCCCATCCATATGAAGCAGAGTTCCTCCTTAACCCAATATATGAACCTATGAACCTATAATTGTATAGGTGGGAAGATGTTGTTTATGTTAGCTGATGGGGTAGTTCTAACCAATTGAGGTTTTTTACTGTTATACAGTGGTGGCTTCTGGTTATCTGCTGCAGATTTAGCAGCTGTATTATAGCATTGTTCAAGTGTTGATTTTTGTGATGGCTGAAGGTTAGTAAGGATGGAGCACCAGGTCGAAGGCTTTACACAAGTCTAGAAATAAGGAGGAGATTAGTTTGACGTTATCTCTAGCTTTATTGACAGTATCTATATGTCTTAGAAGTGCAGTGTTAGTACTGTGAGAAGGATGGAAGCCATGTCATCTGGGGGACAGGAGTTCTTCCTGCAGGAGATAGTTTACCAATTGTTTTTGATTACATTTTTAAGTATTTTGTAGAGAGGAGATAAGATCACTGTAGGTTTGAAGTTAGCATTGTCTGTTGAATTTCCTCCTTTGTGCAAAGGGTAATGTGTGAGTTTTTCCAGAGAAAGGGAATGTGGGATTCCTGGATTAACCTATTTATAAGGGCTGTGACAAGGTAGGCAATGCTAATGGCTGCTATTTTAAGATTTTCACTTGGAAGGTCATCGGTTGAAGCGGAGCATGGTTTGAGTTTGTTTAAGAATACTTTTATATGGGATGTGGGCACAGTTTTGAAAGTGAAAGTGGATGTGGTGATATGTGCCTTCTGGACAGGGTTAGGATTAGATGTTGGGGAATCCTTGGGTACAGATGCTATACTGTCTATGAATTGTAGTGTGGTTTCAAGTAATGAGTTACTGGGAGGGTTGAATCTATGACCAGGATGCAAGATTTCTTTAATGGCTGTCAAGAATTTTTTAGGGTTGTGTTTACTATTATTCTGAAAGGTAATATAGTATAGCTTTTTTTCTTTATTAATTTGCTTTTTAGTATAATTGTGAAGCATTCTGAAGTTTTCAAGATATTATGGTGTTTTATATTTTTGCCATTTTTTCTATGCTTTTTCTCTGTTCTGCATTATCATTCTACTCTTTTTGGATAGCCAAATTGCATTATGTGTTTTTAGTATCTTCCTTCTAGGAGGTACACAACATCTATATCACATCATCGGCAGCTTAGGTTGTCGAATCCTAAAACAGCGACACATAAGCGTCGAAAGCTTGCAATAGTGAAAGGCCACGTAATCGGATTCTTTCCTCGTGAAAGAATTTGCGTGGCCATCTGTAAACAAAATAAACAAACACACCCAAACATAGTGGGGGCTTCGCCTCCCACACCCTTAACTAAATATACCAACTCTGAGATCGCTCTACATTGGGGAAAAGTCAAATCCTCGATAATGCCCATGCAAATGTTTCCCGAGGAAAGAATTTGCTTATGTGGCCATTCGCTATTTTAAGCTTTCCACGATTAGGTGTCAATGTTTAAGCATTCGACAACCTAAGCGTTCAATAATGCAGTAGGGAACTGGTACATGGCTATTTAGGATATTCAACAAAGTTGTATTGAATTGATTTACAGCATCATCTAAGGGGAGGATTTCTAGGATGTTCCAATTAATAGATGATAGGTTAGTAATGAACATTTCTGGGTTAAACTTGGTAAGGTTGTGTATTGTTTTATAAACATTCTATTTTAGTGGATGTGTGAGATGCCTGGTTGCATAGATTGGGAGGTGATCACTGAGACAATCAAACATTGTACCACAGGTGGTGTATTTGCTAGGGTCTGATACTAGTATCCAGTCTAATAGGGAATTTGATGTGATGATGTAATGTGTGGGACTATTATTTAGTTATGTGAAACCAAATAAGTTAACTCTAGATACAGGGGAGTTAAGAGTTTATGTTCAACCAACTGACATTCTCATCAACTAGTAGTAGTATTTATTGAGGAATTGTTTTGGTTATCCAATCTAATATATCTTCCAGTACAGCTGTATTGTTACCAGGAGGGATGTAAAGAACAGTAATGCATCATATTTGTTTATAGTTGTTTAATTTTAGGAAAGTTATAAAAAGCTCTGTTGAATTGAATTTTGTTATTGGTTTGTTGTAGGAGAAATGTGGAAATTGTTGGGAAATATTAAAGCAGCACCACCATCTTTCCTCTTTATACAATCATTATGAATGATATAGCTAGAAGTTGTAATTCTGGAGTATGTAATGCTGAGTTTAAGCCAAATTTCAGTTACAGCGAGAATATCAGGCTTATGTTGGGTAGTGCAGGCATGTTGTTTGGCAACTATATTTCTTATGTTTCTAACACTTATGGCAACAAAGGTTAGATTACTGGGGTTGGGGGTTAACTGTTGTATGGGTTAGAGTAGTGTGTGAAAGAGAATTGTCTTGATGTCCATTGTGATAGATGGGACCAGGATTACTGTGAAGTCTCCTCTTAGAAGGATTTTAGTACACTGGGGAATTACTGATACTTGTTTTTCTGAAGAGTATTTTTCCACCTAATTTTGTTTGAGATGAAATGTAGTTAATCAGTCTATACCCAGAGTAAAGGTGAAGGGCATCATTAAATAGGTTTGGTGTGATGTTTGGAGAGTGTAAGGAGAAAGTATGAATAGGTGGTCGAGACAGAATTAGAGAGATGTTAAACATTATAATACAGTCATGGTAGGATGGCCCAGGAGCAGGAGAATAATATAGGATCAGCTAAGCAGTAGCATGATTAAGTAAAGGGATCTGTATGTCATAGTTTGCAGGTAGTAGAGAAGTAGGGATCAAGAAGGAAAAAGAAATAGCAGGAAAGAAGGATATTTAGTGGTGGTGGAGTCTGACGGTACGTAGGAAAAAAGTATTTTCTATGAAGGAAGAGAGTTAGGTTGTCCTTGTATCTTCCCTGGAATATAAGGAATGGGGGGAGATTAAAGATTAAAAATGTAGGTAAAACAGAAGAAGTGAGGTTTTATTTGGAAAAAATAGAAGATACAATGTAAAATAGATAGGTTCTGTTAGGGAGGGGTGTGACTGTGAATGTATATTGAGCAAGGCAGTATGAGAAGGATAAAGTTAGCTGGACATGGTGATAAAAAATTAAATGGAAGGTGTGAATTAGGTATAAAGACATGATGTCCAACAAAATATACTTCAGCCATGGATCTCTATTTTCAGACTTTTATTCTGGTATGTCAGCTTATCGCCTTCTTAGGAATTCTTGGTATGTTTTTAAATTAGGTATAAAGAAACAGGTGGGTTTGTATAATAGTAGTGAGGTTCTTTGGGAAGGCTATGGAACATGAGTCACAAGTGTAATGTGTGTGTAGAAAGTATAATAGTAGACTAAGCGGTGACAATTAGGGGTAGGGTAGCAAGCTTCCATCCTTAGGTCAAAGTATAACAGAGAGTAATCAGTTTACAAGCAATAGAAAGCAATTAGCAAATAGGTACCAAGCAGAACAGGTTTTCTTTCATTTATTTTAAATGCAGAAATTTGATAGCCAGGAAGACTAAGTAACTGGAATATGCAGTATAATCTACTGGTCGAGTGAAAGGACAGTGGCCAGCTTAGGAAGTGGTCCCTGGAGTGCAAGGACAACTTTGTTTGGGGGAAATTTTAAAAACTAATTTCTAGTACAGGCAGGTATGTATTTGACTAGATGATATTAATATACATCAGGGTTCTTCAAGTTAAATATGCTTACATTGTACAAAGACAAAATTATCAGTGAAAATGTTTGGGAGTTGCCCCTTATGGTAGAGCTTCAGCAGTATCTGGGTCGAATATAGTGACCAGAAGCTCTGCACTTTGTGGAAGGTTGGTGGTGACTGAGTGCATATATGTTACCTGGTTTCACAAGAATGGTACATACTACACACTCTGCATGTAACCTATAGTACTGATAGCTGCAGAACACCAAATTCTTGTTACAAGACAGAACTTTTAATACAGTAGCATCTTCACAGAAATGGTCTGCCTACCCAGCTGTTATTGTACACAAATTCACCAGCAATATGAGTAAGGGCATTAATCTCCGAAAAACAAGCAATAGCTTCATATACACATAGTAACTGTCTGTAATGTCCCCTTTGATTGAAGCCATACTGCATTAATCCCTTTGAAGGCTCACTCTGTAGCAGTCACACATATGTAGTACCACTGAACTGCTTTTGGAAAGATGTGTTTTATTCTCAGGGTATGGCTCCCAGATCTGCCAGCTTTCTTCAACAGAGCTGGGTCAATGCAGCATTACTACTATGATATGTTACATAATCCATGCCAGTAAAGCAGATGAAATGATCATGCTCCTCATTCATCTGATCAATTTCATGTAATAAAATAGATCCAATTAAAATGCTAAAGACTATAAAGCTTAAAAAAAAAAAAAAAAAAAAAAAAAAACATTTGTTTTGCATTCTATGAACTACATGGTTTGTTCATGATCACCACAATGACACAGAAATGCACTTCTGTTTATTAGGAAATGACGGGAAAAAAAACAAGAATTTCCTTAGTGCCTTCACCAAATTTCTTTCCAGTCTATATAAAATACCAGCTTTGTTCTCCCCACAACATATACTATTGATCTCGTAGGACTAACCAAGTCAAGCATACAAACAACAAATATATATAGTTCTTTAAATAAACATCACTCAAATCAACCCGACCATGGAACAAAAGCTTTGTAAAGAGTTCTCACCTTGAAAGAAGACTAAAGGTTTGTTTTAAACTGCATTCCTGTTAGTTCTAAGAGTCTAAACATGTTTTGTGTGCACTGGCTTTTGCAGAAACAAAAGATTAGAGTTTGTCTATATGCAAAATCTCTGGCTAGTACATCAAATATTAATCTATCAAAGATGTGCAGGACTGAAAAATGTTAAGTCACAGCTATTCTAAACATAAAGATGAGCTAACTGGTACTTTCAGATGCAAGTGTTAACTAATTATTGCATCTAGTTGTTAGTGCTTTACTTCATTTTATTATATTGTCATTGTGTGCACACTTGCAAGGTCATTTCCACTCCTTCCATTCCCTGCCATTGTAACTAACTGCCACTAGGTGGCAGCAGAACACACCCAAACATCTGAATCTTAACCCAGATAAGCAGCTTGTCCTGTAAGCATGAGAGTGCTCTACAGATATTTACATTCTCTAATATTTATGTCTACTGTAAAGTCACCTAAGTCCCTTCACAGCAGTTATTTTTCCATTCACAGTGATTAAATAGGGAAACACAGTAAGTGGCATAATCTCTGTGATTAAGGAACGACGCTGCTTATGTTCATTACTTAGTCAGACTCCTGATACTTTTTTTTCAGATCTTACCTCCTAGGTAGGGCTCTGCCCGGTCCACTACCCCTCTCTTTGCTTTGACTCATTCCGCTACTCTACCCTACCCCCATTCCTACCCACTGCTAGCTCATTTCCTTTATGCCTAACCTTACAACACCCACACCTAACCTCCATTCCTCAGCCAATCACACAAACAACCACCACCACCACCCCTCCACTTCCTTTGCTCTCATATTACACACTCTACACATAGTACCTCAACACTTATAAAATTGCTACAGTCCATCCTACCAGTATACTATCAGGACCCCTACACATTCCACAGGGTTATCTCTATACACTCCTACCACTTCTAACAAACCAAACATGTACTCCCATCAAATAATTCTAACACTTGTACTCACCATTACAGCCATCTAACCTCACCCTACTTCAACAACATTACAATCCCCAACATAAGTCACCCCACCTCAACCTTATCTCCAACATTCACTAACTACCCCTTACTCATCTCAACATCACTCTTTAATCACACCACCTATGACCTACACCCCTACAAACTCCTCCATTATCAGCAAATCTAGCATATCCATACAATGTTAGTCTTCTCCAAATACCTCCAAACCATAACAAACATTGCCTCTCACCTGCTAAGCAGTGGCGATATCAACCCCAACTAAGGTCCAATAACAAGTCCAACAAATCACCAAAATTAACCTAGAACCAATACAAGTCTACTTAAGAAAACATCTAATATTCTAATAATAAATCATAACATAAGAAGCATCCTTAACAAAACCACTGAGCTCTATGCAGCCAGAGCATTATACTTACCTGACATTATCTTCCTCAAAGAAACATGGCTCAAACTACACATTAGAAACAAAGAGATACTTCCCCTGGTTATAGCATACTATGAAAAGACTGTACAGCTAAATGAGGGGGCAGAGTCACTCTTCTATATCAGAACAACATCATTGTTGAACTATTTAACATAGAAATACCTGAATTTAATAATTCAGAGATCCTACTTGCTAAGGTAATACTAAATACACAAAAACAGCTAAACATCTTAGGATCATATATCCCTCCTGGAGATAACATCAAAACCCTAGAATATCTTCTCCACTGGGCATCAGAAACCCTCCCCCATCATTATACTAGGCAACTTCAATATTGATTAGACCTCACTTAACTCACTCCACCCCTCAAATCATATTAACCTTTAGAGCTTCTCGCAGCTTATATAAACTTCTACTGGGGTAGACAAAACCTAAAAAAAAAATCAGTACTTGACTGGATTCTCACCAATCGCCCATCTTCCACTCATAATTTCGGTACACTACCTGCCAGTCTAAACGACCACCTCCCAACCTTCTTCATCAGAGACCAAACTAAACTCACTAGAACTAGCTCTCTTAAACACATCAGACAGGTACACTAAAAGCTTCAGGGCTAATGACTTTAATACAGCCCTTAAATACTCTAACTAGTCCCCCCTTTTAACACATCCTTTAGATGATGCAGTTGAGTATTTCAACACTATCATCTTAGGCATTCTCAACTAACTTGCCCCACCAAGACATATCCACACTAAAACCATCTATGCCCCATGGCTTACCAAGAGCACTATGCAACTTATGAAACAAAGGGACAAAGCATGGGATACCTGGAGCAAACACAAAGCTACTCCTAAAAGGCAAATATTCTTACAACTGAGAAACGCTGTAAAAAAAGAAATCAGACTAGACAAACAAAAATACTATAGGGAAATTCAAACTAAGCACAATACCAACCCACAAAAGTTCTGGGCCACTATAAACAGTAGTCTCCAACCAGGTAAATCACCAACTCCTCATCCAAACATAGACACCACCTCTATAAACACAGTCACCCAATTCAATGAGTTCTTTACCAACTCTACACTAAAGATGTCAGACTCAGCTTCCTCAACACCCACTATACTATATAACCCATCAAGTAATGCCAATTCCTTCACCCTTCAACCTGTACCAACTTACACCATCTATAGACACCTAACCAAACTTAAACCCACCACCCTAGAAGTAGACAAACTACCTTCCAAATTCCTACAAATAGCCACCAAAGCTATTTCCTACACAAATTCTATAATCGTTAACTGATCAATCTCAGAAAAAAGGTGGCAGTGCTCTGGAAATTCTCCTACATTATACCAATACACAAAGGGGGCACTTCCACTGACCTAACAAATGTCCATCCTATAGCTATACTTTCTCCACTGGCTAAAATACTGGAAAAATGTATCCACAACCAGATTGTAACACATCTCCTCTCCATCAATCTTCTTGCCAAAACTCAACACGGATTCCACCCCAGCCATAGCACTACCACTGCACTCATCCATTTTAGTAACCTAGTAAATATGCAATGCAACAATGGCCAGCTAGTGTCTGCAGTTTTCCTTGACTTATCAAAGGTGTTTGATACAGTCTCCCATACAAAATTTCTAACATCACTCTCAGAATTAAAACTAACTACCCCCACTCTATTATGGTTTCAAGACTACCTCTCCCAATGCCAACAAGCTGTTCAGTGGAAAAAACACCCTTTCCCCCCTACTTTCTGTAAAACTAGGAGTACCCCAAGGATTAATCCCAGGACCTTTACTTATCACTATATTTACAAATAATCTTCACAAGGCTACCCTTCTAGCAAACCTGGTTAAATACGCTGATGACTCCACATTAATCTGCAATGCCCCCACCCTCCCTCAACTTCACATCAAGACCCAAGAAGCCTTTATATCCATCAAAACCTGGCTAACAAACTCCCAGCTAATACTAAATCCTAAAAAGACCCAACTTATGCTATTCCATACTTCCAAAGCAGCAGTACCTACTCCTCCATTCTCTATTTCTGCATCAGATAATACCCCTATCTCCTCAATCACACAAACCAAATTACTAGGGGTCATTACTGACAATAATATGAAATTTGACAAACATATAGCTCATACAATAACCAAAGTCAACAAAAAACAGGTACTCTTTGCAGATGTAAAAACTACCTAACCAGCAACAGTAAGGTTACCCTAGCTCGTACCCATCTTCTCTCTACCCTACTGTATGCTTCTCATGTCCAAATTAATCTAAACAAGAGTGATTTAAACAAGCTATCAGTATGCTACAACAAAATAGCAAAATTTGCCACAAACTCCTCCTACTGCACCCACCACTGTCAAGCCCTAAAACAGCTTTCCTGGCTGGAACTCCAAAACATCTTAGCTCTAAACCAACTTCTTGCAACCTGACACAACTCCAGCCTTACAAGAACTGATCACCCTTTACTACAATAACCGAGAACTTAGATCCACTAACAAGGCACTAATCACAATCTCCAAAAGCCATTACAGCTCTGATGAGTCCCTGTATTCTAGCAACATTGCCAAGGCTTGGAACTCCCTACCATTAGAAACCAGGGCACAACCTAACAAAACCATGTTCAAAAAATAGCTTATTTCCCACCTAAACCACTCCTGGGCATGCAACTGCCTAGCACCTGGCTGTCATGTTCTAACACCTTTCCCCTACCCACTATCCAGCCTCTTCTTTAAAACTCCCACAGATGCACTATCTCTTATCACACATTACTTACCAACTCAGTGCCACCTACTCCCCACTGTCCCTTCTATACCCACCAACTCTTCCATAGATTAAGTTGAAAAGTTTTCCCTTAAAATGTCAATGAGCTTCATATGAACTTGTCGATATTCTCTTCCTTTGATAAACTGGCTAGTATTTTTTTTGTTTTTCCTTGCTTCTCTTATCTTCAAGATTATCTGGCTAGTATTTATTTATTCTTTGTTTCAAAGGAAAGTCCAACTTGGAACAAAGCCAATTTTCAACAGAGGCCCAGGGAGAAATGCTCCAGATACATGTTTTTATAATGTGGGAGGAAACCCACACAAATGCAGGAGGACATGCAGACTCCACACAGAAGGCACACCAGTCAAGAAGTGAACCGGAGAACCTCTTGCTGTGAGGTGACAATGCTACAATGCTACCACTGCACCACTATGCCATCCTATTTGCATTTTTTAGTTTTTCCTTTCTTGTCTTATTTTCACTAGATCTTCAAGATGATCTCTACTTAATATACTGTATGAACAACAATCATATGTTACTACCTGCTATACTTTTAACTGTATGTCTAAACCACTATGCTTATGCAAATATCTTACACAATCATATGTTATTATCTGCTATATATTATAACTGTATGTCTAAACCACAATGCTCATGTAAATATCTTATGTATCGTATGTTAGCAATTGTTCTGGAGCTTTTCTCCCAGGGCTTCCGCTGAAAATGGATGGCTCTGTCCAGTTGGACCTCCCTGGTAAACAAATGTAAAATAAATAAATAAATAAAAGTGCAGTGCATACACATGGACATGGGTTCAAACCAAACTAAATGAGTTTCACAGTACACATTATCATTTTAAGTTTGAGACTTTTATTTTACATGAAATCCAACAAAAGTAAAGTAAGTTTCACATGTAAAATGATTTTATTGTGAAACTCGTACAGTACTGATCATGACATGGCCAGAAAGGCATTTCCTTGATGATTAGCAAATAGATATTCCACTGCCAAGGTCAAGAAGGACTAGGAAAAATGAATTGTAATCCCTCATATGGGCCATGGCTGGTTAACAACAACTCCAGTGGGACAGCTATAAACTCTTCAACAGCCTTACTTAAAAATGGCAGGCTTAAGAAGACTCTGCAGTTTGTGGAAGAAGGCAGCCCACTGAGGTGTTTCTTTAAAGGATGGGATACTACTGTCAGCTCTGATAGTAAAGAGAATAAAGCCATGATAATGACCCAGTTAACTCAGTTTTGCTTAGTAGCTCAGGTACCTGTAGGAAGTGGTGCAACTGAGGAAAGGATGGGTAAGGATTAGTTTGCTCACCTCTATTATGTTGAAAAGATGGGACATGAGTTTGCAACTTACTGTCAGTTAACAAAGGATTACACAGAGGTGCTTCGCTGCAAATTGTACAGGGACCGTTGATCGCATCATGTGCTGAAATATGGACCTGCATCACAAAGGCCTATTGTACACCAATCCTTAGTGTGCTACAGAACATATGCAGAGACTAAAAACACCTCTTCTAATGCTCACGTGATGGTTCTAACTCCACTCAACTCTTAATCCAAGGGGAAAAGTGGATTATTCAGCTCTCACCATGTGGATAGAATGGGTTCATTAGATGACCAGACAAAAGTAGGGATGGACTCAATTGTGAATGAGGGGTTTAGACCAAAAACAGTGCAAACAAAAGATTGTACATCATTCTGTTTTTTAGGTAGCTTGGAAATGCCCTCCATTAATGCAACCTTAACTTTGGAGACTAGCTGAGGAACCCCACAGTTGAAAGAAATTAGGTTGGTCCAGTGTCTAAATTATCAGAAGTAGATTTAACAAGCTGGGTATCTCTCCTGACTTCCAAGTCATAATAGTTCATAAATATATACCAAATGTCAGGCAGGCAGCTCTTATCCCCTCCAACTGGTAATATGACTATTTAAGAGATATGGCAATGCCCATATCTAAGCTGACCATTTTCACACTGAAGAACCAAGGAAAGGTCTCAAAGTCTAGTAAATAGCGTATAATTTTGCAGCTATCAGAATATGGGTTACATACCATGACTACCCCTCAAAGGTATTGACCCATACAATTCTTAAAAGTGACAATATAACCTGCCTGAACTAAAAAAATTGCAAATGGCTGGCAAGACTTCTTAGACTTAAGCACTACCAGCCTTCTCTTTGGTGTCCTTCACGCTTTCATCTCTTCTGTCTGGCCTCAAATATATCTAAAAACCATAACTAGCCTGAGATAACAGAGAGAGTATTAAACCTGGTAATATGTCAGTAGATATGATGTATGGAAAAGGAATCCAATATCCTGGGAAACCTTGCATTATAGTCATTACCCATGTTCTCTGCTTCCCCTACATAAGGGACTACATTATCTAGCCTAAGATCCCCACATAGTTCTGCACCCTTAATGGAAGGAGCTTGATCATCCCCACAGGCAGCAGGACTGCATCACCAGATGTGCCAGTGCAGACATTTCTTATCACCTCATTCACTGTCCTTATCAAGTATTCAGTCATTTCCATCCAGTGTGCAGCTACTTTACTCCTCTCCAGACCACTGCTCTACTATTCCCTTCCCACAGGATTACCACAAGCCAGCTGATTCTTTCTGGAAGCATTTAGTCCCAAACATTTTATTCTCTTTCTTAATCTTTCATAATTTCCTGCATTTAAAAAAAAATTAAAGTGCATTGGTCACTTTTGGAATCACTTTTGCTTCACAATTTATTTAATTTCTTATTATGCTCCCCATGTTAAAGTTCAAGTGATTTTTCAAAAAGTGAATATTATAGCATGCTGTTTCATTTTTTTCATGTCACTGTTTACCTGTTTTTTCTTTTTTATTACACTAACAGTGATGTCACAATAGGTATTAGGCAATAATTTACATATGACTGCAAAATATTATGGGTAAGACAAATCAACTTTACATTGTGCTTTCACTACAAAATCATCTTGTGTATTAGTTTTCAGTGTAAGAGGTTCGCAATAACTAACTGACAACTTTGACAACTTGCTTTTCTGGGAAGTAAGAAACTAGTATTGATGCATTTAGCATATAAATTAATTTAGTCAGTGAGACATCGTTAGATAAGTCTTTCATAATGTCATGCCATGTATTTTTGGCTCTGAGAAAAAAAAATCAGCAGGATGTCCTAATGAGCAAAATAAAATACAATAATACACATTTTGTATCACAGATTTAATAATTTAATATTGTATATGGTAAGGAGGATATAACAAACTGCACAAGTTTGCTACTTGCACTTGCTTTGGAACATGAACAATACAATTTAATAATTATTCCTGCATTATTTTTAGCACAGCATATGATGCTATCTTTCTTCCCTTCTTTAACCACCCAATTTGGGGTTAAATGCCACCAATGAAAAATGTACATTTGTTGTTCCCAAATATTTTTTCTGGTGCTTAACCTTCTACAGGACACAGCAAGATGCAGCTCATGTCTATTGGCCATGTTCCACCCTTATTCATTCTTCTTGCTTGTTTATACTGCATGGAGTTAAATTTGTTTGTTGTCTTCATTAAAAGGCTGCACCTCTTTGTATATGTGGAAAGATAATAAAGTGGTGTTTTTACTACCTTTTACAGCAAAAAAGCAGGAAAGTACTTATTTTCATCAACACTTAATATCACTTATAGTTTGTAGCATTTAAAGAGCCATTTATCCACAACTACTGCATTTTCACCTGTTCTGCTGTTAATCTAACTCTACTGGTTAAATAAACTGACTATAGTCACCAAGTTACTAAAGGCTGTTATACATAGTCCGGGGCTTCGCAAATGTCTTACGATTATCTGCAAATAGCAGTACTACAAGGATATGCAAATAAGGTCAAATAAAGGTATTTGCAATAAAAATGGAAAAGTGAAACATTTTTTAGAAACACTCCCAGTTTTTGCAAAAGAGTAACTTTTGGCATTATGAACTTGCAAGTTATTTCACAAAATCATGATGGCTGGGGGTTACTTTTCTTCTACATATCATGGGCAAGCTTGGGTGAGCACAGTCACACTTAAAGCATTTTAGGAAAGCTGCAGACTGTGCAACACTTAAGAGGGATTTTTGTTTTTAAAGAAAAGGGTTTATAATTTTTATATAGGGTTATCCTTTTGTGGACACCCTGATGGTTTCATTAAAGAAGAGAAAAGGAATACTGGGTTAATACAAGTGAAACATCAAAAGGGTTTGTGCTGGAGGAGGTGGGACAGGATGGGCACTATGTTTTTTTCAGGAGACACACCCCCTCTATTTTTTTCAAAATTTTTATGAGGGTTAAGTGTGGGTGGAAAATAGGGAATGGGGTGAAGGTGAAAGTGTAAGGGAAGAAGGGCTGAGGAAGTGTCAGTTGGAATTCCAGTCCACAGAGACTCAACCATGTCCATTGCCAGATGGCATTGCAGTAGAGAACCCCAATGTTGAGGAAGAAGGGGCCTGTGTTGGTGCAGTGGTGGGCACAAACTAAGAGAATGTGTCTTCTACATGCTGAAGAGAGGATTCAACTGGCTGAATTCTCATGTCCACTACCTTTACCAGCATCCTCAACCAAGCTCTAAAGCCCCCTTTCTGTAAGGCTTGCCAGGCTGCCATGTGCTGGAGTGCTTGCAGGATTGGTGCCTCCACTCTTATCCTGTGAGGATGTCCACAGATGGGTAGAGGGTGATCTCCCCCTAGACTGGGAGGTACATGCCCAGTCTTCTCCTGAGGGATTTGAACCTGTAAAAAAATGGGAAATAAATGGGAGATACAAAAAAAAGGAGAAAGAAATGCAAAATAAGAAAAACAGAGGGAAAAGGGGTGGGGAGAGACAAAACAGGAAGGGCACAATAATGCCACACAGTACTGTTTACATGTCATTTCATACATGATTGAAATAGTGCATTAAAATCTTTATTGAAGTAAAACTGGTATATGACAAGTACTGCGTACACTGGGGGTAGTAATTTGGGTTGTGCTTTTGTACTTGGGAAGAACGAAACCAGTAGTGCTTATGCACACTTGTAATGAATTCAAATGACAAGGGATTTTGACTTTTTAAAGGGGTGTATGCATCTCTCAAGTTATATACTTGCAGTACATTGAACACAGTACTAAAAATACTCTGTAATTACTCAAAGTAATCAGGTTGAAAATCACGTTAAAATAATTAGCTTGAACTATAATGTCTTCAGATGCACTTTTTTCATCGGCAAAGCTATAATATTTTCCTTATGAGTGATATAGAAATCAGTTGCAAAAAGAGTGCGTCTTTCTCTTTTATTTTCACATTAGTATAATTGTTTTAATCCTTTACTGTATACTTTGTATACATTAAAAAAATAGGAACTGCAGCCAACCAAAACTAAAACGAAGTAATACAGCTCCAACAGAACACTCGAGTGGTGTAGCTGAAATAGCTGTTTAATAGAAGCACTAGTGTGTTGCTTTAAAAAAGAATTTATTAAGCGCACTTTCATCTTCAGTAACAAGACTTCATCAGAAACATTTACATCCCATAACAATGGTACTTTATACTCTTGACAAATTGAATAATTGACAATCAATTATACATCTCCATCTCATTGTTTAAAAAAACATATCACAATTCATACATTAAAAATGTCATTAGAAATAAATATATCTATTTGATACAATTAATATATATTACTAATATGTTTGATATATATTATTAAAAAACAATAAAGTTTTAATAAATTACATAATTTAATTAAAATACATTTTATAGGGAACATTTACAGCTTAAAGGAATGATATTTTAAAACAGGCTTAATACTACATGTTTCATTTATACCTGGGGAATGGGTAGAATTCAGTCTTAGTTGCCACTTTAACTCTTCCCCATCCAACCTATTTTTCCAGTCACCACCCCTGTGATCATTACCGAGATTCTCCAAAATACCAAAAAGAAAGATTTTACATGAATTGTTGTCCCAAAAGTGTTTATAGAGGGCATTATTGTCATCCTCATGTCTGATAGCATAAAGATGTTCATATATCCGTCTGCGCAGAGCCCTTTCAGTTTTGCCAACATAAAATTGCTGGCAGCTCTGACAGACAGAAATGTAAACTAGCTGTTTAGAACCACAAGAACCTCTATTTAAATACACCTTTCTCTTAGGTGAACCAATTTCCACCCAGTCAACACCTAAAATATATGAACAGTATGCACAGGAACCACAACTCCTAGTTCCTCTGGATATGCCATTTGTTTTTATGGGATTTTCAAGTAAAAACTTAAGATTATTACTAGTTTTAAACACAAAATAGGGCTTATTACCTACAACATCCATTAAACCATCCTCACCATTGAATATTACCCAATTCCTCTTGATTATTTGTTGAATGTCCTTAACAAGGGAACCATAAGTCAAGACCATAGATTGTGTATCATTTTTGGTTATTTTTGTCCCCAAAATATTCAACATTGTTATTTGAACTTTCAAGGGATTTACCCAATAGGGGTACATACGTCTTACCCCATTCGTTTAAAACTTCTTCACTAATAGGGTATAACAAAGAAGTTGGGTAACCTCTATCCATAAAAAGATTAACCAAAAAAGCTATCTCATTCTTACAAATCTCTTCAGAGGAGCACATTCTAGCTATCCTCACCATTTGGCCCTTCACTATATTTTTCTTAGTGTATCCTGGGTGACAACTATTATACTCCAAATAATCATTTGAGAATGTAGGTTTTCTATATATTCTCAACACAAAACAAGCCCTAGTGGAATCCACAGAAATAGTTACATCCAAATAATTTATGGACTTGTCATAGGTGCCAGTAAATTTGAAGTAATCGGTGACGGTGTTGATGTAAACCAAACATTCCTTTATCATTTCATCCCCCCTCCATAAAATAAAAATGTCATCCAAAAACCGGAGGTAAGTCCACCATTTACCTAATAATTTACTATTGAATATATAAAGTTTCTCCAAGGAATACATAACGAGGTTCCCAAAAAGGGGTGCACAACTAATACCCATAGCAACCCCTTTTGTCTCTTTGTAATATTCTCCCTTGAATATAAAGAAATTGTTTTTTTAAAATGCTTCCATAAGGATCATTACAAAATTGGTTAAGGTGTTACTCAAATTGCAGACATCTAGTAGAGCTTCGTGGAAAAGATTCAAACCCTCACAATGGGGTATGGATGTAAATAAATCTACTACATCAATAGTAGAAAAAACATTTGTCTCATTGAAATATTCACTTTGTGGGAACCTAAAAAACATAGATTATATATTACAAGATTCATGGGATTTTTTAGGTAAGATAATATTTAATAGGTAATATTGAAGTGAAACAGCATTTTCTCACAAATGTTTGTACTGCTCGTTCACTTGACACAGCAACTCTTACTCCGCTACCACAATCTGCAATCGAACTTGGGTGTGGCATGTTAAGCAACTGTTTTAGTTATATTTTTATGGCCTACACAAAAACTGGCTTTATCTAATGTAACTATTATAACTGTTTTTTGCAATGGTAATGAATTATAAATGTGTAATAACAACTTTTATTTCATAACTTTACAAAACCAGTTAACATTACTAGTACCTGTAAACTAGTACATTATTTCCAGAGTTATATATATATATATTATTAGATTAATACACTTATGTGACATTTGTACATATTATTAAAATCTGTCAACACATTACTAATATTTCTGTTTGTTCAAAACAAATATGTATGATGACAAATATACTCAAGATTTCCTATGCATTTCATAATAGCAGTACAAGTAATATTTTCAGGTACACAGATCTGTATATGCAAATACATGCATTTATGCAAACTTGTTAACTTTTTTTTTTTTTTTTTTTTTAATATGACTCAATTAAGAGACCAAATATTTTACTTACTATAAAACTGTGTCCATGCCACAACCTGGTCCACCCACTCGGCCAGCTGGTCAGCCCTACACTTCTGAAAGTCTTCATAGCTGTGATGGCATTGCTGGTCAGTGTGGGTTATACCCATCAGGTTTGGCAGGTACCAGCTCCTGCCAGATATCAATTGTTTTCCAGGTTAGTTTCTTGTGCACATCTCAGTGTTCTGCAGGTATGAATCATGCAAAGGTAAAACATGATCACGATCTCCTTACCAGACCAGCTTGGAGATCAGCCTCATGAAGGAATACATAACGAGGTTCGCAAAAAGGGGTGCACAACTAATACGCATAGCAACCCCTTTTGTCTCTTTGTAATATTCTCCCTTGAATATAAAGAAATTGTTTTTTAAAATTCTTCCATAAGGATCATTACAAAATTGGTTAAGGTGTTACTCAAATTGCAGACATCTAGTAGAGCTTCGTGGAAAAGATTCAAACCCTCACAATGGGGTATGGATGTAAATAAATCTACTACATCAATAGTAGAAAAAACATTTGTCTCATTGAAATATTCACTTTGTGGGAACCTAAAAAACATAATTATATATTACAAGATTCATGGGATTTTTTAGGTAAGATAATATTTAATAGGTAATATTGAAGTGAAACAGCATTTTCTCACAAATGTTTGTACTGCTCGTTCACTTGACACAGCAACTCTTACTCCGCTACCACAATCTGCAATCCAGTCTGGTGGACCCCAGCCATAAACAAACTCTACAACAAAAGGAGGAAGCTACTACAAGATAGAGCAAAATCCTTAAAAGGTAAGACACCCTTGATCACTATAAGTAAAAAACTAAGAGCTCTCATAAAATCATCCAAAGCAAATTTTGAGAGAAAAATAGCTAAAGACTCAAAAGACAATCATAAGGCCTTCTTTAGCTATGTTAGAAACCTAGGAGGAAACTCCCAGATATGCTCAGAACTAGTTCAAAATGATGTGAAGATTACTGATCCTACAGACATTGCCAACATACTGGCTGACAGGTACAGTGCAAACTTCTCCCCTCCCCCAAAAGGAGAGATATCTATACCAAACGCTTGCAGCCCCCAAACATCTCCAGCCCAAGTGAGAACTGCTCTCTCCAAAGCAAAAACACAGCATCCATGGGACCTGATGGTGTCCCCGGCTGTGTGCTCCATGAACTCAATGAGGAATTAAACCCACAGCTAGGACAGCTGTTTAATCAAAGTCTTACCTCTGGATACGTACCCAGGAGTGGCGCACTGCAACTGTGGTCCCACTTCACAAAGGCGGTGCCTCCACCGACCCTGGAAATTACCGCCCATTAGCTTGACAAGCCTTATCTGCAAAGCCATGGAGAGGATCATAATGGACCTCATAAATAAAGACATAGGGAATTTGCAGACTTTGGATCCAACCCAGTTTGGCTTTGTCAAAGGCAGATCATGCCTTTTAAACTTGGTTGACTTTTTGAAACAGTCACCAAAGCCATTGATGAGGAAAGGCAGTCCATACAGCCTACCTCGATCTGGCTAAGGCCTTCGATACAATACCCCACTCGGGTATCATTGAAAAACTCATCAGCTTAAATGATAACCCATACATCACAAGATGGGTTGCAAACTGGCTGAGTGACAGAACCCACAGGGTCAGAGTTGCTGGCGCCATGTCAGACTCAAAGCCTGTCACAAGTGGTGTCCCACAGGGCTCAGTCCTGGGCCCACTCTTGTTTGGCATCTACTTTTCAGTACAAGCAAACACAGGAGGGTTATGGCTGACAAAGTTTGCAGATGACTGCAAACTGGCCACCATAGTAGAAAACACATCTGACACAGATATCCTTCAGAAGGGTCTCACAGAAACGGATAACTGGTGCCAGAGCCACGGCCTAAAGTTAAATGCCAAAAATGCATAGTCATACCCTTCGAGAAAAACAAGGTTACCCCTAGCTACCAAATAGGTGGCAATCCACTGAGCACAGAAGAAGTTATCAGGGACCTGGGGACCCAGGTTGATAGTAGTCTGTCATTCGACACCCATGTAGCTAAAGTAGTCAGGAAGACCTTCTACATTGCCCACCTTATCATGAAGGGATTCTCATCTAGATCAAGGGAGGTCATAGTCTCCCTTTACTCATCACTCATCAGACCAATGATTGAGTACAATGCCCCATTCGAATGTATCTGACCCGACACTTGCAGCAGCTGGAGAGGCCACAAAGTTCCTCACCAAAAGGATAAAGGGTCTCAAAATCTGTCCTATGCTGCCCGACTGAAAGAACTCCAGCTCTATTCAGTCGCTTACTTGCTCAGAGGTGACCTTTGCCTAACATACAAGGCCATGTCAAACCCAGATTTGATGAATATGCTTCACCTCAAAAATCTGGATCCATCAGAGCCACAAGGGCGGAGACTTAAACCTCGACACGGCTATTAATAGGGCGTGCTGGAGGGATAGATTCATCACCCAAAGACTCCTATGCTGTGGAACAAAATCCCGGTACATGTGAGGCAGAGCACCTCGCTGGCCTTGTTCAAGAGAAATCTTGACCAATGGATGGGAGATCGCAGATATACCCCAGGGATTACCTCAGTGTCACTGCTCGACAGAGGCACAGCAAAATAATGGGTATAGTTCCCCACACTAAAGGGGTGGCGTAAGCCACAAAACGATGGGCTAGGCTTGTAAATGCCCTCGGGCAGATAGCCTAGTATGAACCTATGAACCTATGAACCTATGAACTTGGGTGTGGCATGTTAAGCAACTGTTTTAGTTATATTTTTATGGCCTACACAAAAACTGGCTTTATCTAATGTAGCTATTATAACTCTTTTTTGCAATGGTAATGAATTATAAATGTGTAATAGCAACTTTTATTTCATAACTTTACAAAACCAGTCAACATTACTAGTACCTGTAAACTAGTACATTATTTCCAGAGTTATATATATATTTTATTAGATTAATACACTTATGTGACATTTGTACATATTATTAAAATCTGTCAACACATTACTAATATTTCTGTTTGTTCAAAACAAATATGTATGATGACAAATATACTCAAGATTTCCTATGCATTTCATAATAGCAGTACAAGTAATATTTTCAGGTACACAGATCTGTATATGCAAGTACATGCATTTATGCAAACTTGTTAACTTTTTTCTTTTTTTTTTTTTTTTAATATGACTCAATTAAGAGACCAAATATTTTACTTACTATAAAACTGTGTCCATGCCACAACCTGGTCCACCCACTCGGCCAGCTGGTCAGCCCTACACTTCTGAAAGTCTTCATAGCTGTGATGGCATTGCTGGTCAGTGTGGGTTATACCCATCAGGTTTGGCAGGTAGTTACCCAGCTCCTGCCAGATATCAATTGTTTTCCAGGTTAGTTTCTTGTGCACATCTCAGTGTTCTGCAGGTATGAATCATGCAAAAGGTAAAACATGATCACGATCTCCTTACCAGACCAGCTTGGAGATCAGCCTCATGCATTCACAGATCTGTGTACCTGAAAATGTTACTTGTACTACCATCTTTTGAAGACCTGGGGCAAGAATGAGGAAAGTATGGTCAAGGGTATATTAATCAGGGCTATAACCACTTCCTGTAGGGAGTGACATCATCTTAACCAAACCGTTTTTGCTAGCATGGTCATAATAAGAGCTATTGATACTATTGGCAAGTTTAGTGTAACTAAAACTGCACATACTGAGTTTTCTTAAAGGAAAACACTAACCTTTCCCCTAACGTGTGATAAAAATGTTGACATATGATTAAGTTGCATTGATAAGGCTTATTAGAAATAGTTATTTGTTTTGTACCCTAACAGCAGTATGTATCATGTAATACAACAGAAATTTTATTTATTTACTTTTTGGGGGGTATAAATGACAGTATATATGTGATTTTTAACTTTTATGAATTTATGATTTATTTGAGTTGCTAAGGTGTGACACACAATGCTGGATGGACAGGGATTAAGCTTCAGATTGCTGTGAACCTGACATTCAGATGACTCCATTTTACTTTTTTAACTACATTCTTATTTTGGCTAGTGTAGGGCCATTCATGCATTCCCGTGGAATAGGTACGGTGGACTTCAGAAGTGTCTACAGTGTGTCCATGTCATTTTGAAATAAGTTCTGATGTAAGTTTGTAATAGCTAAAATGCCAAAATTCACTGATATACCTCTGGACCCATTTGTGTATTTCTATGATTCATTGGTATGCATATAAATTAATCCTATTTGCATATAATATGTGTAAATGGATCTGAATTTTTACCAATAAGTTGAGCATCACCATATTAATTTGTGCATAGCCAAGACTGGTAGCAGATGTATTAGGATACTGCAGACACAGTAAAGTATGGAAATATTTTACAATTATCATTATTTTCTAAGACACACTTAAAATTATTTCATTACTGATTTTAAGACTCACTTGCAATGAAATTAGATGTATGTTATGCATGTTATGTGATTGACTGGTAAATTTCTGTTGTTTTAAGTTGCATTTCATGATAGCAGCAGTGGAATTGATTAGTGATTACAGAAAGTGATCATTACAGAACTTTGATGTAGTGATTATGCATATATGAACCAGCGTGTGATGAATCTGATGTTTTGTTAGTGCGATAGTGAGGAAAATATGGCAGCTTTAGAAGTACATGGCAAAGACAGAGGATAGGGCAAGGATGTTTTGTGGTGACAAAAGTGATTGAATGAACTGTAGTTAACATATATTACACTATGGCATGGAGGTATTGAGATTTATATTAGGTAGTCATATTAGTTTGTGTTACTTAACAGATACTTTAGGTGACACGAGTAGCTGGTCAGTCTTTTGTATTTAAAGAGGTAATTACATCCAAACATAACAGTCACAGTTTGTGACTGTGGCCCATATTTTTTAATATGTGGTACTGATTGAGAATAAGGGATCAAAGCACAAAAAGGATAATTTCATGGCAGCAATTAAGACCTCTAGGAAATTTATTTTTGGTAAAGGGGAGCCCAGACAAGGTAAAAGGAGCAAGGCTTGGTAATTGTTGAAATCAATGCAGCTGGAGTCAAAAACAGAGCATTGACACAGTGCAAGAAAAAGGCAAATAATAAGTTAACAGGTACAAGAAGCAAGGCCAGGCAGAATGTAATTTCCCATACCAGTATGGGGGAAGGGGGCTTCTGAAGCTTATTCGGTTAACGCCAGATGATGAATATCTTCTATACATCAACGATGATGACTACGACACAAAATATGGTGCGACAGGAATAATTAGAGGTGGTGTGCACACTGCTCCATCTTACCAATGTCTACAGCAGTACTTATGTGCTCATGAAGGTTGGTTTAAAATCTTTAACACACATGTATATGTAGTGAGAACTGAATACCGACAAGGAATGATGTAATAAAACACATCACAATTCATTATTATTAGGTGAGCTTTATGCATAACAAATAGTGGAATTGAAGGCAGTGTGCATGGTAAGTTTGCCACTCACCCTCTTGTAAGCATATTTTACTGTATGCTGTTGCATTATTATTATTATTGTTATTATTAATGTTTTCTAATAATTTTTTATATTGTCAGCATCAGAAACAAACAGTTCAACTATACCAATAAATCTGGATGCTGTCAGCAGCAGAATAGGTGTTGCTGCTACTGCTGATGATGATGATAACATAGTTGCATTTATGCGGCAGCCTGAATAAAGTGGCAAGCAGACCCCAAGTTTAATGGCAGGTTCTCTCACCAACACAACATGTTAGTAACTCTGCAGAAAGTGACAGCGCAACTCAAAGTCAAGTAAAACTTGATATAGTATTCGCGATTGTACTAGAGGAACATCTCTGCACCTCTACACCAGCATCTTCAAACCTAGAGGAACACTTTCAGGATGATGGCAGAAGTTCAGAGGCCACAGTGACACCTTTAGAAAGCAGAGTCATGTACAGAAATGTCTCAGTGCTACCCCAGTAAACATGTAAAGTTTTGGCTACCCAACAGGAACTGTAACATGACATTGTTAGGGCTCAGAGCATTGCCACATAGAGTCAGCTGGAAATGGTCAGAATCATCCATGGTAAGCAAGATGATTTCCATAGGATCATAGGATCATAGGACATTACTAGGCTATTGGCCCTGAGGTCCTTATAAGCCTAGCCAAGAGTTTAGTCCATGTTTAGCCCATGTTTAGACAAGTCAGCACCCGAAGTCCCTGTCAGGCAGGGACACAGGTGGAATCCCAGAGGTGTATTTTCTGTTTCCCATCCAGTTATCCAGGTTGTGCTTAATTGGTTGCTTGATGTGGAGAGGGAGTCTATTCCACAGATGGGGGAGTCTCTGGGACAGAAATTTGTCCCACCAACAAGTCCTGTTGATGTCACAAACCAGGATGAGGTCACACAAGTGAGTTACTCAAATGGACTTGTGGATATGCGGCAGTCCCATCAAGGTGGGGTCTGAGATTGCTTTGTATGCCAAACAGCGGTCACCCCTGAGGAGTCTATATGAAACTGAGTAGAGGGACAGGGCTTTTAGCCTATCTGTGTAGCGTAGGTGCTTGAGGCCCAGGATTCACCTGGTGAAGAACCTCTGTGGTCTCTCCAGCTGCTGCATGTGCTTTGCAAGGTACATGCTGAAGGGGGCATTGTACTCAATAATTGGCCTTATAAGGGAAGAATATAGAGATGTTGGACCAGAACACCAAAGGCTGAGGTGTGTCCTTATTCATTAAGGATATCCACACCTCCAGGCTAGTTGCGCAGTATAATACATCCTAGGTTATCCAAGTGTAACTAGCTCTGGACAAAACTGCGATCCATATTGTAGCTTGCTACAGATCCCCCACCATGCCCCAGGATTCCCACTCCTCTTTTCTTGATATACTGGAAAATATTAGGGTTCAACCAAACACCCTAATAATGGGCAATTTCAACTACCCCACCATTAACTGCTAAAACTACTCATGTACCAACTCCTTCGCTCAATGCTTTCTGGAATTCATAAATTCCAATGCCCTGGATCAACTTATCCACACCCCCACCAGGGGGAAACAATATCCTAGACCTAGTCATTACCAACATGAGTGACTGGTGTTCCACACCTGAAGTCAACTCCTCGTTGGTCAGATCTGACCATAAGCTAATTACTATAGATATCCGCATCCCGCCCCCACCCAGCATTAAGGAAACCATGGTAAAAAATTTCTCCAAAGCCAACTTCATGCCTCTTAAGACAGAAGTGGAGAACTTCATGACACCCATGCAGATGGACAATACAGTTACAACTGCTGTATCCTACACAAATGCACTCTATAAGCACTTCCACGAGTGCATGGATCGTGCTATTCCAAACAGAACCAAGACACTATCGTCCAAAAAAAAGGAAGCCAATCTGGTGGTCCTCTGCCATAAACAAACTCTACAACAGAAGGAAGAAACTGTTGCAAAAGAGAGTAAAATCCCATGAGTGGAGGAGCTCCCTGGTCAGCCTCAGTAAGAGCTGAGATCCCTTATAAGATCCTCCAAAGCTAACTATAAAAACAAAATCGTCACTGATTCTAAGGGCAACCATAAAGCATTCTATAGCTATGTCAAGAATCTCACTGGCAACACCCAGATCTGCTCTGAGTTACAACACAACGGCATGAAAATTACAGAACCAACTGATATTGCCAACATCCTGGCAGATAGGTTCAGTGCTAACTTTGCCCTCCTCTCACCCCCTAAAGGGCCCATATCTATACAGGAAGAATGCAAAATCCCTGTATTCACATCTATGCAGGTAAAAGCTGCACTCTCTGAAACCAAAAACACAGCATCCATGGGACCAGACAACATCCCAGGCTGCGTTTTACATGAACTTCAGAACGAACTGGCTCCCCAGCTAAGCACAATGTTCAATCATAGTCTCATGTCAGGATTTGTGTCTACTGAATGGCGCACAGCAACAGTTATCCCACTCCACAAAGGGGAAGCCACCACTGATGCTGGGAACTATCGCCCTATTAGCCTGATGAGCCTGGTCTGCAAGGCCATGGAACGTATCATCATGGAACTCATAAACAAAGACATTGGTAACCTCCAAACTCTGGACCTCACCCAGTTCGGGTTTGTGAAAGGCAGATCATACCTTCTGAGCCTGATCAACTTCTTTGAGGCAGTCACCAAAGCCATAAATGAGAGTAAGGTGGTTCACACAGCCTATCTTGACCTCGCCAAGGCTTTCAACACCATCTCCCATTTTGGAATTATTGTTAAACTCACTAAACTAGGTATAAATCCCTATGTCACAAGATGGGTTGTCAAGTGGCTCACTGACAGAACCCACACTGTAAAAGTTGCAGACTCCAAATCTGACTTCAAACCTGTGACAAGTGGAATACCACAGGGTTCAGTCCTAGGACCTCTCCTGTTTGGTATCTACTTCTCTGAAGTACAGGATAGCACAGAAGGCCTCTGGCTAATGAAGTTCACAGATGACTGCTAACTAGGAGCCATAGTCGAGTCCCCAAATGATGTGGACATCCTACAGAAGAGCCTCATTGAGACAGATGTCTGGTGTCAGAGGCATGGCCTCAAGCTCAATGTCAAAACGTGCATTGTCATCCCCTTTGGTAAAAACTCTGTACCCATGAACTACCACACAGACAGCAGTCTACTTAATGCCGAATGTGTGATAAGAGACCTTGGGACCAAAGTGAACAGTAGTCTCTCCTTTGATAATCACATCGTCACAGTAGTCAGGAAATCCTTCTATGTGGCACACCTCATCACAAAAGGGTTCTCATCCAGAAAAAAAAGAGGTCATTGTTCCCCTCTGCTCTGCACTCATTAGACCCATTATAGAATACAATGCCCCGTTTGGAATGTACCTCACAAGACATCTGCAGCAGCTGGAAAGGCCACAGAAGTACCTCACAAAGATGATTACTGGCCTCAAATAGATGCCCTACACTGACCATCTCAAAAAACTCCCGCTTTACTCTGTAGCATATCGCCTACTCTAAGGAGATCTTTGCCTAACATATAAAGCTATGTCAAACCCAGAGCCGTTGGACATGCTACACCTAAAGAAGTCTCAATCCCTCCAAGCTACATGCTCTAGGGACATAAACCTTACTACCACAATAAACAGGACATGCTGGAGGGATAGATTCTTTTCCCAGAGACTTCCCATACTCTGGAACAAGTTCCCCATATATGTCAAGCAAAGTTCCTCATTAGCACTCTTCAAGAAAAATATTGATGAGTGGATGGGAAATAGGAAATACACCCCGGGGATCACTTCTGTGGCTCTTCTCGACAGGGGCACAGAAAATTAACTTTCTTGGGTGGCATAGGCCAGGGAACCTTGTTGGCTAGGCTTACTTAGGCCCTTGGGCTGATAACCTGCTACCTACCTATGAACCTATGAATCTATGACCTCCTTGTTCCTGGATGAGATACCATTACTTATGAGGTGTGCCATGTAAAAAGCTTTCTGTACAACGGAAGCAACATGGTAGTCAAAAGTCAAGTTGCTATCAACCTGGGTGCCCAAATCCCTCATGGCTGATTGTGTGCTTAGGACATTGTTATTAATGGGATAATATGTGGGGACATCACTCTCCCCAAAGGGGATGATGATGCATTTTTTGGCATTCATCTTGAGGCCATGTTTCTGGCACCAGTCATTTGTTTGGGTGAGACCCTCTTGGAGGATGTTCACATCACTTAGGGAATTGATGACCGCATCCAATTTGAAGTCATCTGCAAACTTGGTCAGCCATAGCCAACTGGTTTTGGCCTGCACCTCAGAGAAATATATCCTGAATAACAGAGGCCCCAAGACCATTCCCTGGGGTATGCTACTGCTTGAGGTGGCATCCCCTATTTTGATTAAGCAGGTTCTATCAGTGAGACAGTTTGGTACCCATCTGGTAACATATGGATTCCTTCCTAGTTGAGAGAGTTTATCTATTATGCCCAAGTGGGGACTAGTGTCAAAGGCTTTGGTCATGTCAAAGTAAGCAGTGTGCACTGTCTTCCCCTCATCCGTGGCTTTGGTGACTGTGTCAAAGAAGTCAATCAGATTTAACAGACACGACCTCCCCTTGACAAAGTCAAACTGTGTGGGGTCGAGTGTTTGGAGGTTGTCAATGTCCCTGTTAATGAGGTCCATCATAATCTGTTCCACGACCTTGCAGATCAGGCTAGTTAGGCTGATGGGTCTATAATTTCCTGGATTGGTGGATGCTCCACCTTTGTGTAAAGGGATGACAGTGGTTGTCCTCCACGTGGCTGGGACAAAGCCAGAACTCAGGCTTTGGTTCAATAGGGTGGCTAATGGTGCTGCAGGTTCATGCCTGAGTTCATGTAGGATGCAGCCTGGAATGTTATCAGGCCCCATGGAGACTGTATTTTTTGCCTTTCAGAAGACAGTGATGGCCTGTTGCCTAGAGATAAGGGGAGGGGAGGCAGGTACTAGGGATGTCCTGATTTACTGTTGGGGGGGGCAAAGGGGTGAAGTTTTCACTAAGTCTGTCAGCCAGTAGATTGGCTATATCTATAGCATTTGTGTATGTGGTGTCCTTGACCACCGGTTCTGAACAGATCTGAGAACTTCCTTTGAGATTGTGGACATATGTGAAGAAGGCCTTATGACTGTCTATAGTAGATGTGGCCAATTTGGACTCAAAATTAGCTTTAGAGGATTTCACTAGTGCTCTTATTTCCTTGTTCAGGCTAAAGAGAGATTGCTTCCAACTGGGCAGCTGCTCCTTCTTGGTCCTGGACAGCAATTGTTCCTTTTGTTATATAGTTTATTTATTGCAGATGTCCACCAGACAGGTTTACTCTTCCCTGCGGAGGATGATTTTGTCCTGTCAGGTATTCCTGATTCCATGCATCTATATAAATGCTTGTATAGTATTTTGGTGTAGATTTGGACATTGGTGCCAGTTCCTACATAGGGGAGGGGGTTGTGAAGCTGTTTATATCATCCCTGAGGAGGTTGTAATCAGCTTTGGAGATATTTTTTTGTTTGTCCCTAGCTAGAGGTCAGTCAGGAGAGATGGTGACTTCGAAAGTGATGGCTTTATGGTCAGATCTTACCAAGGAGGATGATGCTGTAGGGGTGCTGCAGTGGTTACTCATGGTGGTTAATACCAAGTCCAAGATACTATCACATCTTGTGGGGGTATCGACTAGCTGTTCCAAGGCATTTGCACTGATAAAATTGAGGAATATCTGGACATTTGTGCTGTGGCATGAGTAGTTTTTCCAGTCTATGGTTGGGTAGTTAAAGTCACCCAGGATCATGGATAAAGGGTTGAATCTTGATAGATTCAACGAGATCCAGATAGGTGGAGTGGGCATCTTGAGTCAAATTTGGGGTCCTGTAGCTAGCTATGATTTGAATAGGGGACTTGTCAACAGTTAACTGCACCTGGAGTGTCTCCTGTATGTCATACTGTCTCACCAGCCTGGAAGTGTGTATGTCTTTGATATATATTGAAACTCCACTTTATTTATTTATTTATTTATTTTTATTTATTTAACATTTATTAACCGGGAAAGTCCAACTTGGAACAAAGCCAATTTTCAGCAGATGCCTGAGGAGAAAGGCTCCAGATGCATGTCTTTCCTTTTGCTTTGTTGCCCACAGTTTGATGTTTGAATGTATGCCAGGATGAGTAACCAGGTAAGGCTGGGGTGCTCTCCACAGCTTTGATCCAGGTTTCTGCAACTGCACAAATGTCAGCATCTTCCAGAGTTAAGAATGCTTGAAATGAGTGCAGTTTCATATTTAGTCTCCCTCCAGCACTATTACAAAATGGCAGAGAGTAGGAATAATACCATAGTCACATTGAAGGGTAGTATGGTGACACATCAAGCATTAGCTGCAGCCTCCATTGTACTATACACATTTGGCAGTGCTTCCCTTTATATAGCACATGTACGACCAGTGTAGAAAAGGGGAAGATTCTGACTATGAATCTCAAATAGTGAAAAACATGAATCACAAATGGTGAAAAACATACTCCCTTAGCATGCAAAGATTTATATCACCTCTCATTTCTATCTCATTATGTTCATATTTGCATAAGGACATTCACGGCCATCATACATTGGCGTAAATGGCCTCTATCAACTGCAGTTTGTCTGTGCTCGTTCATGCTTGTGGATTTCTGAAAATGACGATGAATATTAATCATAGCATTGTTGTGTTTCACTGCTGTTTAGAAGTGTTTTCTGTCTTGATCTCTGTTAAATCCAGTTTTTACAAAAAGTTAACAGTTTGGCCAACTATGTCAGAAGTACAGGAGCTAGCGGTGATTGTTATGTGGCAGAGGATAACTGAGGCTGTTTAAGGTGAAATACCACTATTGGTTGGAGACCTAGCTATGCTTTTTTATTGTTTTCTTTTAATTTTCCTGCCATGTAAATACTGCACTGGGTGGCAGTCAGTGTAGTGCCACAGAAGCTTGTACTAAATAGATGCAGGTACTTTCAGTTCAATTTTTGTCCTAATCAACCCACCAGACCACTCAACTGTCCTTATTTTGAAAGAATGATACTATTTTCAGGCCTGATTTACCACTGCATATGATGTGCTTATTTCTGGATGCAAGTCCCTATTTTCAGGCTTTATGTACCCCTTACATGATTTCTGAATCCCCTCTCATTATATGTGATTTTTTTTTAACTATCTAGTGCACAGAAGACCACATTACACGACCAACATACTAGTGGCACAAATAATTTAAATAAAGAGGACACACATCTTACATCTCCTTCTCCAGAAGCAAACATAAATGATCTTGTGTGGTAGAATTTTGCAATAAAATTCATTAAGGTTTGCATACTTTACACTGGCTCTTTGACAATGTTCTTCTATTTTACCATAAATGTGTCACTCTCTGTTTTTAAAGTGTATCGGTTATGTTCTGGAACAAATGTGTAACAAACCTTTGGAGCCACATATAACCTACTTACCATGTACAATACCAAATTATGCAGTGTTTGATGTAAAACATGTGTTGTTTTTGGCATTTTGTTTTGTTGATAGGGACTGCCCCATGAATTTGTTTCTCTGAGATGAAAATCCCTGCCATGATAACATGAAACACTGAACCCACAATGCTTCACTACGTAAATTAATATTTAGGTCACTGTAATACTAAATTAAAGTCCCGAAATTCCTGTGTTAAAATGGAAGGTCAGCCTGCTTTGCTTCCTTCTGTCATCAACTTCATAGAACTAGATATCCTTAAGCAGTGTAGCAACTGCCTGATGCTCACAGATAACAAACTTTTACTTAATACAACACAATCCATTTGTGAGAAATGCAAATATTAACCTAACATGGAGGCCTAAGTCTCACAAAAAAACAGACTGTGAGCTTCACATACTTCCACATCACTCTACTTAAACCCACACCAGAATGTCTCGAACTGAGGCTATAAAAATCATTTTCAAAGTTAAAGCCTCCTGGAACCACAAAGGCTAGATTTCAATGAAAAAGTGACACCACACCAACTTCAGACACATTTAAAACAAAGAGATATCTTGATCTAAATTATTTTAATTAACATTTGATTACTACTAAAGTCAAAATCTTGAATTCAGTAGACCAGAACACTCTACAAATAAAATCTTTTTAGTGATGGGTGATTCCATAGTAAATCTCACTGATTCATTCTCATCAGGTGATCAAATCAGGGTGACAATGAGCTGTCTTTCAGGTGCCATGATCTCTGATGTCCCAAGACCTCTTAAGGATCTTTCACCTAACAAATATATGAATGAGTATGGCATGGTGATGGGTTCATGCTGGGTGTAAATGACTTGGCATGCAGAATCCAAAAGAATGTGCAGAAAGGCATGACAGAACTATCCATGCATGTCACAAATGTAGGGAAGATTATGGTCCTGAGTGGAATCATTCCTTCACCAAAAGTGATGCCTAGGTATAGAGAAAAGATGACTGGCTTGAACAAATAGTTAAATAGTTGGTGCATTCCAAGGAGATCCAGTATGTGTCAGCATGGAACAATTTACTAGACAGCCTAACTTGCTTTGCTGAAGGTGGTCTGGACCCTTTGTTTCAGAGCTTTGTCATAATGGCTAAAGCTCTTGTTGACCCCATAGTGCCTTTGTAGGCAGAGCTCAGCTGATAGAAAAAACAATGCAATTAAATTATCAAATCCAAAACAAGATCACATTAAGAAGGCTCTTTCAATGCCAGAAGTCTCAACAACTGAATGTCTGACTTGAGGTTCCCTTGCATGCCTGTGTAATTACTGAAATGTAGTTTAAATGCTCAGAAAGCACTCTCTCTATAAATGGGTTTTGTGCCTACCATGCCTTCAGACCAAATGGCAACCGTGGTGGTGTTTCCATATTTGTTACGGATATCACCTTAAGACAGATTGTTAGGGACCCACAAACAACTCACAAATATACAAATCACACTAAACAAGACGAGCTATCAGTTTATAGTTTGTTATAGGACACCCAGCATGTCCACAGATATAAATGTAAACTTCCTAGATATACTTGATGAACTCCCTACAAATAACAATATTCTAGGAGACATTAACTACCAGTCAATAAACTGGAGCAACCATATCTCAAATGCAGGAAAGTCCCCTGGAAATGGGATCTTTAGAAAGGGTAGGAGCAAATTACATAGGAAAAAAATGGGAACTGTGGGATTAATACATGGAGAGGAGGAATGAGATTTAAAAGAAGGCAGGATTTGAATGAGCTATGTAATGGTTGACTAACAATGACTGCATATGTTAAAAGTGATGTATAATGTTTGAAGATACAGTTGTGTCACACGGTTTGGAATGTATAATGTTTGCAACAGAGATAGTGCCGCTATGGTTTATTATCATTTATATAAATGCAACATGGTCTATGTCATACATGATAATTTAATAAAGATATTTCTTGTTTAAAAAATGCAGGATACTCCCCAAAGGTCTTAGATTTTACAAATAAACTCCCTGGACAAGATTGTAATCCAATCCATTAGCCATTCACATTAAAACATCTCTAAGCCTGTAGATATCAATATCTCAGAATTCAGGGATTACAAATGCAAAAATATCATCAAATTATATGATGCAATATCAAAAGTTAATTCTAAAAGCATAGTTTCTGATGCTGCTCAGTATGCCAACTTGGAGAGGTGTATAATGCTGGCAGCCTCAACCAGATATAAATACAAGGGGAAATTTAAAAGTAAACCACCCTGGTCATCCAGTAACATAAATAGGGTCTATATTAGAACATCGAAGTTTCAAAACTTCGAATGTTCTAATATCGACCTGTATTAAGCGAACGCTGAAAATATCAAAGCTGCAGATAACCAAAATTTTCCTAGGGAAAGAATTTGGTTGTCCGTTTCTGTTGCTTCGGTATTTTCAGCGCTGTGGTGGAAAGTTACGGGTTGGGTTCAGGTAAATGTGTGATTGAGTGCAGGTTAGGTTAGTTAGGGTTAGGGTGCGGGTTAGGTATGTGTGCGATTGTGTGGATGTGAGGGTTAGGGCGGGTTAGGTGAGTTAGGGTTAGGGTTAGGTATGTATAGGTGAGTTAGGGTTAGGGTTAGGGTTAGGGCACGGGTCAGGTAAGTGTGCGATTGTGTGGACATGAGGGTTAGGGCAAGGTAGGTAAGTTAGGGTTAGGGCATGGGTGAGGTGAGTGTGCAATAGTGACAGACCTTAGGGTTAGGGTTTGGGATAAGGTAAGTGGATAGTTAGTGGTGTATGTATAGTTTAGTGTAGGGTTAGGTGTAAGATTTTAGGTGTATGTGTGTGGATTGCTGTTTGTTTGGTGTGCTTGTGTTATGTGTATGTGTTTTGGAACAGCAAATTTTTTCCCTAGGAAAAAATTTGCTGTTCTGTATGTTCGATGTTTTCAACTTTCGTTGAATAGGGTTCGATATTAGAACATTTAAAGTTTTGAAACTTCGGTGTTCTAATATAGACCCCATAAATAAACTATATGGAAAAAAAAGAAATAAGAAACTCCATAAAGTATACAGTCAATCAAAAGGCTCCCAAATCAAGGAAAGCATCAGAAAATCGACAATAATCCTAAAAAATGCCATTAGGACTACTAAGGCAGCTCATAAATGCAGGTCAGAATCTGAAGCAGAGAATAATTACAAATCCTTCTTTGGTTATGTTAAGAAACTAAAAAGTAACTCCTAACATTGCTCTGAACTTATTCATAATGGCATCACAGACTCTTACCCGGCAGACATTGCCCACATACTGGCAAAGAGATTCACCCCAGAGATGACTATCCAAAGCCACTTATTTCTGAAGTTCATATACCTCCCATCATCACTAAAGAACATGTACCAAAGGTGCTCTCTAAAACTTAAAACACTTTTTCTATGGAAACTGATAATATACCTTGCTGTTTAATAAACAGTATGAAAAAGGCCCTGGAAGAACCACTCTGTAAACTGTTCATCGTGAGTTTGTGACCAAATTTCTCCCTGAGGTTTGGCGAATAATAGATGTGATGCTACTCCACAAGAATGGCCTCACCACTGACCACAGAAATTGTAGTTCCATTAGCCTGATGAGTCTTATCTGCAAAGCCATGGAACAAATTTTAACTGACCTGATAAACTACAACATCAAAAATCTGATCAGGCTAGAGCTACAGCAGTCTAGTTTTTGCCAAGGGTGTATTCTGTCTAATGAATCTGGTCAGCTTCTTTGAAGGAGTAATTCTTGCTGTTAATAATGGCTATGCTTTCCACATAGCAAACTTAGAACTGGAAAAGACTTTTTATACCATGGTTAGTAACCTTAATTCTTTACGTATTGGTCCTTGTGTGGTAAGATCGATAACTGACTAGCTAAACAAAAGAAAGTTAAATGTTTTATGTAGCAGTCACCTCATCTGAGAGCATGAAGCTGACCAGTGGTGTTTACCAGGGACTTTTGTTGGGACCTTTTTTGCTTGGTATTTACTTTCCTGATCTCCAGACCATGCACCAAAAACCTCTGGCTAAGTAAGTTTGCAGACGAGTGTAAATTAGAAGTCACTGTTAAAGTCACCCTCAGAAGCCCAAGCCCTGCAGCAAGAATTGACACTTGTTAATACACAATGCTTTAATAATGTGCTTAAATTAAATGCTAGAAAATGTGGGTCTATATTCAGCCATCAAATGTTATTTGCATCAAATGGCTAAACATCAGTCCTTATGCATCGAACTTTCATTCACTGAACGCTCATTTCAGTCGACAGGAAAGTAGTTGCCCAATATTTTCCCATCTGCCCTTTTCTCCAATGTAGTATGGAATCGGAGTTGGTGTATATAGTTGGGGGGGGTTAAGCCCCCCCACCTGGGTAGGTTTGAAATACTGTGGTGTGTGAGGACAGGGAAGTGTTGGCCAACTAGTTAGTTTCCCGTTCAGTGAAATGAATGTTCAGTGAATGAATGTTCGATGTATAGGGTTCGATGTTTAGCTGTTTGATGCAAATGTCATTCGATGGTTGAACATAGACAAAGAAAATGCAGCATCATTGCATTTGGAAAGTTACCCATCCCCCCTGCAAGCAGCATAAACAATATCTACTTGGTGCTGCTGATTGACAAAGAGATGTATTCTTCAAATCTAAAAAGGGTCATTGTCTCCTGATATTCAGCATTGACTAGGCCAATTATTGAATACAGTGCTCTTTTAAGGATGTTTCTTAATATACATTAAGCAGCTGGAGGTCCCCAGAGGGCTCTAACACAGAAGATCACTAGCTTAAAAATACTGAATTATAGGAAAAGACTACAATCTCTATCGCTGTATTCAGCATTTTATAGACTCCTGAAGGGAGATCTATGCCTTGTCTTCTATGCCATTAGTGACTCAGTGGTCGAAGTCTTCTTGTATCTCCATACATCAAATAGCCCCACAAATACCAGAACAGAAGAACTAAATCTAATTTAGCAGATAAATAAAAAATAGTACAGAAATAAGCTTATCACCCAGTGCCTTCCCCACCTCTGGAATAGACACCTACTGTGAATTAATCAGTATGTTACATTATTGTCCTTCAAGCAGGAACTGGTTGATTGGATGTGTAGTCGCGTATTTACTCCTGGCTTAATTAACATGGTGCTTCCTGAGACAGGAGGTTCAGTATGAGGGTTGGTAGTGGCAAGGCATAAGTGGTCACATTACTCAATTGCATTGTATTTCCTATGATTCTATGATCTTATTAATGAAATCTGGATGTCCCCCTCGCTTTTCATTATACTATGCCATGGCTACCAATGCTGCTTAATTCCTCCATTATGCTTACATTTCTGCTAAGACCATCAGAGTTCTCATAGTCTAATATTATGCCACAACTATTTCTTTGGGATTCTTTCTCAGTAAGTTTCTGGAATGTTCTTTATTTTATTTTGCTCTTCACATGTGCTTCTATTAGCTTTCTTTATTCATTTCTCCTGTTGTTTCTCTATCTTATTACAGCCTCATCAATAAACTGCCACAGCATTGGGAACACACAGTCTGTCACTTACTGCCTTTCCCCAGCATGTGTCCTCCAGTTTCATTAGTTTTCTACTGCCCCTCCTTCATTCATATTTTCTATTTTGGCCATCTTTGCATGTAATTCCTCTTATTCTGTGGTATCATTTTTTTTGTGTATGTTTTCTTTTTTCATGCTCCATACCTGCTACTACAGGTTGCATTTAAAGGCTAATGCATAGCTCAGGGAAAAACTGGGAAGATCCCAGACCTCCTGTCCCCTTCTGCCAAACTGCAGTCTGTCCTTAGAAATACTCATCTCCTATGGTCCCACAATACATTTCCTCAGTCTCCAGTTGTAGCTTTGAGTTTAAGAAGGGGTAGAGCAGGGGAGCACCAGATCCCCAATTAAATCTCAGTCACCAAAGCTGTGGATGAGGGCAAGGTGGTTCATACAGCCTACCTTGATCTGGCCAAGGCCTTTTACATTCCCCACTCAAGACTCATAGAAAAACTCACTAAGCTAGGCATCAACCACTATATCACTAAGTGGGTTGCAAACTGGCTCACAGGTAGAACCCACAGTGTGAAAGTAGTTGACTCCAAGTCAGACTGCCAACCAGTCATGAGTGGAGTGCCACAGGGTTCAGTCTTGGGTCCTCTCTTGTTTAGTATCTACTTCTCTAAAGGCCAGGCCAACATGAAGGGACTTTGGCTGACAAAGTTCACAGACAATTGCAAGTTGGGAGCTATTATTAACTCCCCGAGTGATGTTGACATCCTACAGAAAGGCCTCACTGAGACCAATGACTGATGTTAGAACCATGGCCTTAAGCTCAATGCCAAAAAATGTGTTGTCATCCCCTTTGGGAAAAAACAGGTTCCCATGAATTACTACATCGATGGTAGTATACTGAACACAGAAGGCTTTATAAGAGATCTGGGAACACAGGTTGACAGCAACCTCTCTTTTGACCACCACATTGCCACTGTGGTCAGAAAGTCCTTCAATGTGGCACATCTCATTACTAGGGGTTTTGCATCCAGGAAGAAAGAGGTCATTGTCTCCCTCTACTCTTCCCTCATTAGGCCAATCATTGAGTACAATGTCTCATTTGGCATGTACCTCACTTAACACCTGCAGCAACCAGAGAGGCCACAAAAGTACCTCACAAAGAGGATCCTAGGCCTTAAAATATTGTCCTATATGGACAAAAAAAAAACTATTCTCTGTCTCATATCACCTACTTAGAGGCGATCTGTGCTTGACTTACAAAGTCATGTCTGACCCAGCTCTGTTAGAAATGCTACATCTAAAGAAATCCCAATCCCTCCACACCACATGGTCCAGAGACCTCAACCTCATTACCACAATCAACAAAATATGCTGGAGGGACAGTTTCATAATACAGAAACTGCCCATGCTATGGAATAAGCTTCCCATACATGTCAAGCAGAGAACCTCACTGGCCCTCTTCAAGATAAATCTTGATGAGTGGATAGGAAATAGGAAATTCACCCCAAGGATCACTCCAGTGGCTTTACTCAACAGAGGCACTGCGAACTAAGGTTGGGTGGCACAATGCCAGGGTAATCGTATGAGCTAGGCTTGTAAAGGCTCCTGGGCCATTAGCCTAGTACACACCTATGAACCTAGGAACCTATGTAATAACAGTAAGGATAGTATCAAATTGATTGAATTAATGTGCACATCAAAGAATTTACCTTCTACATATTTTTTTCTGATTGTGACTACATTCGCCTGTTAATATCACTTTCAAATGTGTTTTCTTGAAGTCCTAAATAGTCTATACCTATTTTCTTTGCAATACCTGATGCACATTCCATCTTTCTCTGCTGTTTACCAGCCATACTAGTACATTTGTCATTACAATGTAATCCTGATGCCTTTTCAAAGTAGTTAAATATCAGAAGCACTGACTAAGTGCTTTTGGTAGGTCCTTTGTCAGTAATAAATGGTTATCTGCAAAAAGGCAAAAATATACCCCATGCCTTATGCCCTCACCTGTTGTTGCAATATCTGAATTATTCTCCTCACTAATTCTGGTGCAACAAAAATAAACAATCTGCGTGAATGAAGGAAGTCTTGTATAGAACTTTTTCTAATTCTTACAGCTTTTGTCATTCTGCCATTCACTAAATCATCCAATTCTGGGTCATGATACATTGCCTTAATCCAAAGTTACAATGTTGCAGTAGGCTATTTGACCTCATATCAGATCAATACAAGCCATGCTCCACCTAATAAAACTGTCCCTCATAACCTTATACCCTATCATTTTCCATAAAAAATCCCATTTAAATAAATTATGTTTTTTTGCAAATCAAAAAAGGCTATCCTCACCTTTGCATATGTCCCCCTAATCAACTGTAATCATAAAATCTGTCAGTGCACACCCTACCAGCTATTTAAGGTGTGTCTCTGCTTTTCAAAGTATCTCTACCTTTCGTAAGAAATCCTGGAAACATTTTCATCTAATCTCATAGCTGGCATTTCACTAATACCTCAACATTCATATTTATTATAAATATGGGCTTATAGTTGCTGAGGTCTGCTAAATCATTTCCAAATTCCAAGTAAACTATCACCCTGGCTAAGTTCATGATACCATCTCTGGCCTTCCTATCCCTATTTTATTAAATTGCTCTTCCAAAATCCGTACAAAAAAAAAACTCCAACTGACTTATAAGACTCAGTATGGGGGTCTGAGACATCACAGCTGCAAAACTGAATCTCTTCTAAATATTTCTTCCCATAAAGTTTCATAATGGAGGCTTTAAGTACTTCTTTACTTTTCTTTCTTTTCTAAAAGTGACACCATCATTCTCAATCTGTTATTTTATTGCTGGTTATCTGGTCATATCATTGAATTTCATTGGTAAATTGTCTCTCTGAAGCTTTTCCCTGCTTCTTCCTAAAAACCTTTCAATATAGGATTACAATATAGGACAGGTTGTATAAAAATAATTTCACAGTGGCAAATATACTATTGAAACAATCAAATGTGTTCTGATAGTATATTGCATGTTATTCACTGTAAAAAGATGGAATACATTATCAGTACTGCGTGCCATACAGGTAGTTTGGCATTTTAGGATGAACGTAAATTTGGGACATAGAAAAAAGCCTCAAAATTATAATACGGAGGCAATAGACAGCTTAGAACATCATGTTATATGTTAAACATATTACAAAGGTACTTTGGAGGGGCGTGGCCAAACCAAAATGCCAGTCTGCTAGCAGCACGGAACATTAGCTCTGCTTATAAAATTTTTATTCTGACAGGAAATTTAAATTAATTTTTGGAAATACTAATCTAAAAGTATATCAGAAGATTTGTGAATATAGGTCCTTTATTATTTTTCAAAAATTAGTACTAAAACATATATATATTTTTTTAATTTTTTTCCTGTCAAGAAGTTTTTCCTCAAGAAATCCAAGTATTAGTAACTCGAAGAACTCTCATCAGAACAGTGTGGCAAAGAAGGAACTGCAAACATTAATAATTACTATTCAAAAACTGTGTATAAAATGGAAAAACTAGAGAATAAAATCGATACTATTAAACAAGGCTGCAGTAAGCAGTTGGACATTCTTAGTGAAATGGCTAAAAAGCATTCTGAACAAATTGCTTCTATCGAGGAATCTGTAACAGATATGGATGGCAGACTGATGGAATGTGAAAGTCAAAATGAGTTTCTTTTGAAACAGAATACAAAACTAACAGAAAAGCTGGAAGACCTATAAAGTAGGTCACGGAGAAATAACATTAGAATCTATGGAGTACCAGAAAAGGAAGAGGGAACTGATATGATACACTTTCTTAATAACTGGCTTCCAACAGCACTAAGTCTTCCTGAAGCTCTTTCCTTTGATATAGAGAGGGCTCAGCAGCCTCCAGCAAAACCTGCTTCAACAACAGTTTCTCTTAATCCCAGATCCATCATTGTTAGATTTTGGTCCTCCCAAGATAAGGATTTGGTTCTGAAGTCTGCGTGGAATAATTCTCCCATCAAGATAAAGGCCAAACTCATTCATTTTGACAATGGCTATAATTCTTCTGTCATAGGTTCATAGGTTCATAGGTTGGTACTAGGCTATCAGCCCTAGGACCTATACAAGCCTAGCCATAACAATTCCCTGGCTATTTCTTCCCACACTATTTACTCCCCTGGACCCTTGTCTAGCAGGGCAACTGACGTGATCCCCGGGGTGAATTTCCTTTCTCCCATCCATTTGTCAAGGTTCCTTTTAAAGAGGGCCAAAGAGGCACTCTGCTTGACGTGTATGGGCAATCTATTCCAGAGTCTGGGGAGTCTCTGGGTCAGGAACCTATCCCTCTAGCATGTTTTGTTTATTGTGATGACAAGGTTTAGATCCCTGGAGCGTGTGGCTCTAAGGAATTGGGATTTCTTTAAGTGTAGCATGTCCAACAGCTCTGGGTTTGACATGGCCTTGTATGTTAAGCAGAGATGGCCTCTAAGTAGATGATATATGACAGAGTATAGCTGGAGTTTTTTAAGGCGGTCAGCATAGGGCATCTGCTTTAGGCCTGTGATTCTTTTAGTGAGGCATTTCTGCGGCCTTTCCAGTTGTTGCAGATGTCTTGAGAGGTACATGCCAAACGAGGCGTTGTATTCTATAATGTGTCTAATGAGGGATGAGTACAGTGGGACAATGACCTCCTTTTTTCTGGATGAAAAGCCCTTAGTGATGAGGTGTGCCACATAGAAGGATTTCCTAACTGTTGTGGCGATGTGGTTATCGAAGGTGAGACCACTGCCCACCTGTGTCCCTAAGTCTCTTATCACACTTTCGGTGTTTAGTGAACTGCCACCTATATGTTATATATATATATATATATATATATATATATATATATATATATATATATATATATATATCATATCTAGAAGGAAAGAATGTGTTCCCTTGATAAAATCTCTTATAAAAGTTAACATCAAAGCACAAATTCTCTTTCCCTCCAGGATAAAAATATTTTTATCAGAAGGTGAGAAGATCTTTAGCTCTTTGTTAGAGGCTTTGGACTTTATTCACAAGAAAAAAATACTAAGTGATATAGAGGACATGGAATGGTCTACACAGAGTCTGAAAAGGCATGCAACTAAGAACACTTGGACTGTCAAAGAAAGTGCAAATAAAAAATTAAAAGACAAATAGGATTGTTCATAGATTAGTACTAGGCTAATTGCCCTTATGAACCATTTTAAGCCTAGCCAGTTATCCCTTGTGAGACTCAAAATATGCACCTTGTGTTTGTAAGGCAAACACCTTAACCATTAGGCCAACCTCCCAACCTGAAATAGTACTAAATACTTTCTTGCAGAACTCTTTACTTAATGTTTTATTGGAAAATATACACAAAGTAAAGGTAAAGTTTTTTTTGTTTTTTTTTTACATAATAGTTTATTGGAATATATATACAAAGCAAAGGTAAAGTGTCTTTATTTTGCATAGGTTCATAGGCTCATAGGTCGGTACTAGGCTATCAGCCCTAGGGCCTATACAAGCCTAGCCTTAAAAATTCCCTGGCTATTTCTTCCCACAATATTTACTTCCTTGGACCCCTGTCTAGCAGGGCGACTGACATGATCCCTGGGATGAATTTCCTATCTCCCATCCAGTCATCAAGGTTCATTTTGAAGAGGGACAAAGAGGCGCTCAGCCTGACATGTATGGGGAGTCTATTCCAGAGTCTGGGGAGTGTCTGAGTCAAGAACCTATCCCTCCAGCATGTTTTAGAACCTATCCCTCCAGCATGTTTTGTTCATTGTGATGACAAGGTTTAGATCCCTGGAGCATGTGTTTCTGAGGGATTGGGATTTCTTTAAGTGTAGCATGTCCAATAGCTCTGGGTTTGATATGGCCTTGCATGTTAAACAGAGATCACCTCTGAGTAGACGATATGCGACAGAATATAGTTGGAGTTTTTTAGATGGTCAGCATAGGGCATCTGCTTAAGGCCTGTGATTCTTTTAGTGAGGCATTTCTGTGACCTTTCCAGTTGTTGCAGATGTCTTGAGAGGTACATACCAAATGGAACGTTGTATTCTATAATGGGTCTAATGAGGGATGAGTACAGTGGGACAATGACCTCCTTTTTTCTGGATGAAAAGCCCTTAGTGATGAGGTGTGCCACATAGAAGGATTTCCTGACTGTTGTGGCAATGTGGTTATCAAAGGTGAGACCACTGTCCACCTGTGTCCCTAAGTCTCTTATCACACTTTCAGTGTTTAGTGTACTGCCACCTATGTGGTAATTCACAGGTACATATTTTTTTCCAAAGGGGAATAACTATACATTTCTTGGCATTGAGCTTGAGCCCATGGCTCTGGCACCAAGCATCTGTTTCTGAGAGGCCCTTTTGTAGAATATCCACATCATTTGGGGATTCAGTAAAGGCTCCCAGTTTGCAGTCATCTGCAAACTTTGTTATCCAGAGTCCTTTAGTGCTGGCCTGTACTTCAGAGAAGTAAATGCCAAAGAAGAGCAGTCCCACGAAAGTTCCCTGAGGTACTCCACTTGTCACTTGTCAGGAGCTGGATTTGGAGTCTGCTATGTTTACACTGTGGGTTCTGTCAGTAAGCCAGTTGACAACCCATCGAGTGATGTAGGGATTTATGCCCAGCTTAGTAAGTTTATCTATGATTCCAGAGTGGGGGATGGTGTTGAAGGCCTTGGTGAGGTCCAGATAGGCTGTGTGGACTGCCTTACCCTTGTCCACAGCTCTGGAGACTGATTCAAAGAAGTCAATCATTTTCAGGAGACAGGATCAGCCTTTCATGAATCCAAACTGGGTGGGATCCAGTGTTTGAAGGTTGCCAAAGTCTTTGTTTATAAGTTCCATGATAATAATAGGCATATATCTATGTACGTATCTATGTATGTATGTGTGTGTGTGTGTGTGTGTGTGTGTGTGTGTGTGTGTGTGTGTGTGTGTGTATACATACATATATATATATATATATATATATATATATATATATATATAAATATATATATATATATATATATATATATATTTAAATATATATATATATATATATATAAATATATATATATATATATTATATATATATATATTCACTTTGAAACATCGAATGTTCAGAACATCGATGTTCTGATCATCGAGACCAGAACATCAATGTTCAGAATATCGAAGTTTCAAAATGAACCACACAAACACGAAATAAATTATACAAACTATGTTATGCAGTGGGGCTTTGCCCCCCTGTGCCCCCCACACCCCCCACTTTAATATTCCAACTCCGAGATCGCACTACAGTGGGGTAAGGGAAATCTCCCTTTCACCGCTATATGCGGTAGTGCTAAATGGGAGATTTCCCGTACCCTACATGCAATCCCAACACTCAGATGGCACACACACACACAACATGCAGGGCACCTTGCTGCCCTGCATACACACCCACAATTCTACATTTTCACTTACCTGGCACTTCCACTTTAAACCTTCAATGTTCTGAACATCGATGTTCTGGTCTCGATGATCAGAACGTCGATGTTCTGAACATTCGATGATTTAAAGTGGAACCATATATATATATATATATATATATATATATATATATATATATATATATATATATGTATCTATATATATATATATATATATATATATATATATATATATATATATATATATATATATATATATATATGTTTGTATGTACATATGTGTATATATATATATATATATATATATATATATATATATATATATATATATATATATATATATCAGAGAAACAACAACCCCACAACAAAAAATTGCAAAAACGATCCCAAACAGGAAGGAACAATAAGATGAATGTTCAGATGTACAAAAATGCAAGTAGGTAATGAATAATCCAAGGCAAAAGCGTCAAAAAATGAACAGATTTATTATAAGGTAAGCGCTTTCACAGACATCACATCCGCTTCATCAGACCAAGAGGAACCTAAACTAACAGGGTTCTTGTATAGATCGGTCATAAGACCTGTTGGTAATTATTCAATTAATCAATCAAGTTTTTCCAATTGATGAAACAAGAGATGTGAAAATACAAACAATAATATAACAAAAATATATGTATATATATATATATATAAATCATTAAATTGTCAAGTGTAAAAAATTGATAAACATCAATGACTAAAAACTAAGAATACAATAATAAAAATATTAAAAACAACTGATCAAAAAGTATCAACGAAGTTTTCTGGCTCTCAAATGTGGTTTTAGTGAAACTGATTCATTGAGACCTCGCCCTTTGTGGGCTGATAGCCTGAGTATCCAACGTAACTCAGCTTGTGCAGTTAGGTTTACCATATCTCCTGAGCGTGAAGATTCTATTTGTGTGTGTAAAACCTGAAAGAGAAAAGTGTGTTGCACACCATACTTCATCATGTGCTTCGCTATTGCACTGTAATCTTGATTTCTATGAAAACAATAAAAGTGATCTCTGATACGCTCACGCAACGTTCTGTTGGTCATACCAACATAAAAACTAAAACAAGTTATACAGTGAGCTGCATAGACTATGTTTCTTGTATTGCAAGTACTGTTATTTCTAAGTTCCCAAAGAATACCAGTATCTGGATGTTTAAAATATCGAGACTGGTCTATGTGTTTGCATTGTGCACAGCTACCACATTGTTTGGTCCCAAAAAAACTGTTCAGAATTTCCCTTGAAGTCCATGTTACTGCCATAACATAGAAGTTGTTTCAAATTCTTCATGTTGCGATGTACAAAATGAGGATACTCTCCTACAATACTTGAAAGTTTCTCATTCGTCATAAGTATATTCCAATTTTCCCTAATGGCTTGTTCAACTACCACCGTATTCATGGAATATGGTAAGATGACAGATTGTCTAATTTCCTTCTTTTTTTGCTGTTCAAAGCAGCCCTTGCCAACTTTTCTATCAGAAAAGTATGGCTGTGCTCTGGTTTCCCTGAGAGAATTAATGTTGAAATAAACCCTAGAAATTTCAGATGGACAATAGCCTCTACATAACAAACCTGTTTTTAGTTCATTCAATTCTGCACTAAACTGTCCATCATCACAGGACAGTCTGGACAGCCTCATAGCTTGTCCTTTAACAATGTTTTCAAAAATCATAGGTTTGTGCATGCTGGTTCTGTGTAAGAATGCAGGTTTGTAACAAGGTTTGCGATAAACCTTAGTCACATATTTATTACACTGTTTAAAAATAGTCAAATCCAAGAAATTGATGGATTCTTGAGAGAAGTCTAAAGTAAATTTCAAAAAGGAATCTTCATTGTTGATTCCTTGCAAAAAAGATATTAATTTATCGGGAGTCCCCTTCCACAGAAAAAACAAATCATCTACGAACCTGCGATAAAAAATAATGTTGTTATTGTTGATTATATGTGTGTTCTCCCAATGCACCATGACCAGATTAGCGTAGCTATTGGCACAACTAGTGCCCATAGCTACCCCCTTCGTTTGTCTATAACAGGTATTGTCATAGAGAAAGATGTTGTTCTCTAAAATCAACTCTAATAGGAGACAGAAAAAATCTATTTTATGTATGTCAAATGTTTCCATATCAGTTAATAAAGTTTTTATACAAGCAATACCTGTGTTATTAGGGATGCAAGTAAAAAGAGAGACCACATCCATAGTCACTAATAAAAGACCATCAAGATTACCAATGCTGGAAACAAAGGAATACAAGTCCGTTAAAAATTGTTCCGTATCCTTTTGGTTCCTCTTGGTCTGATGAAGCGGATGTGATGTCCGTGAAAGCGCTTACCTTATAATAAATCTGTTCATTTTTTGACGCTTTTGCCTTGGATTATTCATTACCTACTTGCATTTTTGTACATCTGAACATTCATCTTATTGTTCCTTCCTGTTTGGGATCGTTTTTGCATATATATATATATATATATATATATATATATATATATATATATATATATACTTTTTATTTTTTTTTCTCATACCATATGTTTACTATAACCGGGGTGCAGTTAACTTCATTATATATTCATTTGGGATACAAAAGTTATGCTATCTTACTATTAATTCATCATTTCCAAAGTAAAGCATCCATGTGTGTTAGTGGTGGGGTAACACTTTAGAGTTTACTGTTTACTCTATTATGATTACACTATATGCAATCCCCACAGCAAAAGTGCCCTTAGGAGATGCTTTAGTTAAGATAGTTTTGCTTCCTCTTGATATTTTTGAAAAATGTTCATATCATGATTAATTTATATGTCTTTACTTAAAATCTGCATTTCTTAGTGTAATATATATTCACATTAAGTGCTTTACATTAACTAAATGCTCTAATTTTAATTCTTAACCTAATTTAGTTTGAGGAAAAGTATTGATTTATGGTGAAAATCTTACTTTCCCAACATTTTTAGAGAAGGTCAGTTCACGTTTTTTTTTTCACTGTGGAGGCTGCTTGTACACTTTTTATGCTTCTTAAGAATGGAGAAAACTTAGTTGTTTGAAATTCCCAACAAAAATGCCTTTTCTAAGCCTCTGTAACTGTTTCTTCATGTGCACAAGCATCTGCAGGGCACTAGCAGCAAGCTAGAGAAGCTGGAAGCAAGAATGCAGTGAGCGATGATATTGATATCACATGACCTTTGAACTCATGCATGACTCAGAAACCAGGAAGTAAAGCTGAAAATGAAACTAGAAGAAAAAGTAACTGGTTCTTTCATTGCTTTTTTTATCTTTTATGCATCTAAAGGTATGGAATCACTTCAAATATATATTTTTAAGAAGCTATGAATTTAATGGAGTGATTATTTTACTAGTCTAGTGAGGCAAATTGCATTTTAATGCTACTGTATGTCTGCTGCTTTGAAACACTGTCTGACAGGATACCATTTTTGCTTTGATAGCATGCCCTAAATGATAATATATTAATATTTGACTACATAAACAACCATTTTTTTAATATTGTGAATGCAAAGATATATATAGGATTGAGTCTCCTTTTCCTTCTGCTGCTTTCATGCTTAAGCAACTGTAATCTATGTTAAGTATTCTCATTGATGCAGATTTAGAGCAATATAATCAGATGCAGTTGCAATGATAGTTATGATACTATGATTCAAATCTTTGTATGACCACATACACTGTAGGAATGGATTGTTAAAATGTTCTAGGTCACTCTGTTCTGTTCAATTAGTATTAATAGACCAACATATGGTCCCCCCCTTTTTTCATTTCCTCTTTCCATTCATGACTACCAGTCTACTTGAACATATAAAGGTATAAAAAGGGAAGGGGGAAGGGGAAATAAATAAACTGGTATAACTACTGTATCGCTATAGTTATAAACACAAAAGACTGTAATACAGGTATAAAATATATAAGGATTCAAAGCTTATTCCGATAAAGCAACTAGGTTAATTGGTGAAACTGACTCCTTATGTTCCAATACTTACTGGTTTACACAATATTAGATAAGAATCCACTGTGATTGCCTGATGGACTTTTTATGTTCATATTTGTTTGAGTTACCTTAGAAATGCTTTACTGTTTGTATATACTACATTTAAAGTAGAAGCTATTTATGTATGTTTTTGGTGTGTGAGATGGTGTTAAAGGGTGGTTTAGTTAATTTATTAACTAAATCTGGAACTTTAGGTTCCATGTATGTATTGTTTTCTTAGTTATTGGTTTCAGAATTTTTTTTCTAAAGATTTTTGACTCATCCATGATACATAACTTCATGAATTACTTCAAGTCATTAACTTTAACACATGATGATATATAAATGCTTATCATTAAACATAAATGGCTTAAATAACAACCTCAAAAGAGATGGTTTAATTAAATTCATTAAAATGCACAGATCTTCTTCTTGCAAGAAACCCACTTACTGGCGAAGGATTTGCAAAAATTATCATTTAATGGTTTTACAGTTCTCACGGATTCCGGCTTTAAAGTCAAAAGGAGAATAATTTTATATTATGGAATAATACTTATACACTACCTAAAATTTTAAACACCTTTTCAAATAAAGATGGAATGTTAAGCTTAGTAGTGCTAGAAGTTAATAAGAAATGCTTGACACTGGTAAACTCATATTTGGATTCCTGTTCTAGGAACTAAATATGTGAAGAAATACTTGAATCTCATTACTTTACATGCAAAGGGAGAAATTATTCTGGTGGGAGATTTCAATTGCTTGTTATCAGATGTAGACACCTCTAAAAATAGTAAGGTTAAACTAACGACACAAGCTAAAATGCTAAACAGCTTTATAGCCTCAACGAATTTTAGAGACATACATAATTTAAGAGTTCAAAATTCACTTCAATTCACTCACTATTCTTTCTGATTCGACACAGAAACTAATATCAATAAGATTTTTGTGTCTAACACTCTTTACTCTAAAATAAGTGATGTTGCAATACCGTTATGTCTACTGTCTGACCACAATGCCTTTTTGTTCAGCTTGACTGTGAAAAAAGATGATATGATATTTTTTCAAAGAATCCCAGCCTATGTTACTAAGTTAAAATGTTTTAAGGAGTGGTTATTAAAAGAAATAAATGCATTTATGGAAAACAACAATAATGGTGAAGTAGCAGATATCATACTCTGGGATGCTTTAAAAGTTCACGACTTTAGTGGAGTTAAAGCTTGGTATTTGTAAAAGGAGAAAGAAATGGGACAAGGAACTTTCTGATTTACAAGCCAAAATAGATAAGTTTAAACTAAATTTAAAATCAAATGATAAAGCAGTATGTACCAAAATTTCTAAGCTAAACCACAAATATTTAGAAATATTGAATCATAAGGTTGCTATAAGCTTAGAAAAGATTAAACTACAGTCCTATTCAGTAAACCCCAGACATTTACATAAATTAGCTATCAGATCCAAACACATTAGTAAACAAAATCACATTAATGAAATTAAATACAAGAATAATACAGTAAAAAGAACAACTGATTTAGGATGTATATTAGAAGCCTTTAGAAATTATTATTGGTCAATCAATGACATGCAATCATCACTAGATTCAGGCAATGTAATAGATAAATTTCTACAAGAAAATATCAAGACTAAACTATCAAAACAACAAAATAGTACCCTAAATAAACAAATAACCTTAGCAGAAGTGAAAGAGCAAGTTAAAAATCTGAAAGATAATAAAGTCCCAGGGTTAGATGGGATAATCCCAGAAATATATAAAATTCTTCCAGAGCACACAATAAAGTTATTATTAAACACATTCTCCATGGTTAAACGAGACTTAATTTTCCCTCCCTCGTGGAAGTACTCAATAATTTCCCCCATTCTGAAACAAGGTAAGGACCCCCAACTACGTGCATCCTATAGACCCATATCATTGTTAAACATTGGTTATAAAATGTTCATGTCTATCCTGGCCAAAAGATTAAAGAATATATTACCCAATCTAATACACTTTGATCAAACTGACTTTATCTTACATAGAAAAGTGCACGAAAATATTATTAAGCTACTATCTCTAATAGACATTGTAAACAAAACCAAGAAACAATTAACTATTATTAGTCTGGATAGTGCTAAAGCGTTTGATTCCCTTAGTTGGTCATACTTACAAAAAATCTTTAAAGAATTTAACTTTACTTCAGATTTCACTAAACTGATATTAAAGATTTATAGTGATTCTAAAGCATTTGTCAAGATTGGTTCATGTCTATCATCCCCAGTAAAAAATCATAAGGTAACTAGACAAGGTTGACCTCTATTGCCATTATTTTTTGCTTTATCAGTAGAACCTTTTACTTCATTTATTAGCAATAACCCAAATATCATAGGATTTCAAGTTAATGAGGGATACTGTCCAAAAGTTCAGCTTTTTGCTGACGATATTCTACTAACATCCAGTTACATAGAAGGCTCTTTACAAAATATCATAAATGCATTAACTCTATTTGGAAAAATCTCAGGGTTTAATTTTAATCAAAATAAAACCAGAACACTTTTAATCAATAAGAAAATAAATAGCAATTTGCAAAAATGCAATACATTCAACTGGGAAAATGATAAGATAGATTATCTAGGAATAAGTATTAAGAATAAGTGGAATGAGACTATTAAATTTAACTTCACTAAACTGGTAGCTATAATCACTGACTTGGCTAAAAAATGGAACAAAATGTTTTTCACCATGGAAGACAGATTTACATTAATAAAAATTATTATTTTGCCCAAAATTTTATTTTACATACAATCATTGATTTTACCTCCTCCTAAGAAATTCTTTAAACAAATAGATTCCCTATTACTAACTTTTCTTTGGTTCCCAAAGAAACCAATAATAGCCTAAAATGGCATGTTAGAGCCTGGGACAGTAATGGGATTGGCTTTCCCAACATAGAATTATATTCCAAATCTGTTATTAACATAATACTACACTGTATTTCATCCATATACACCTCTAGCTGGAAACAACTACATGAAATACATATAACCTCCTCTGAGAACTCAGAAACCCAGTTTAAGGAAACCTTTGGAATTAACAAAATATTTTGGATACTCCGTGGATATTGCCTATATAATAAGAAATTTAGCCACTTCTCACATGGTATAAACCAAATATTTTATATTTTCAAAAATATAATTGACAACAATAATAGTTTAAAGAATGCCTTTTTCATTACATTTCCCATATTTATACACCAGATTGCCTAGATACCTTCAATATCAATAAGATGCAGAATCTTAAAGAGAATAATCTAAAGTTTTGGCACCAGTTTATAGACAATACGAACATCCAACCAATTAACTTTCTCTTAGCCAGATATAATGTCTGTCAAGATAATTGCTCTGTATTCAATCTTTAAGACTGTTTTTTGAAAATAAAGTGAGAGTGTCAATAAATCTGGAAACTGATATTATACCAAGATTGATACAACTATTCATATGGTGTAGTTCGATGAACATTGAACATAAATTAAGCAGGGTCTATATTAGATCACTGAACACTTAAAAAAGTGAACGGTGATTGATCGAACTTATGTAAGCAAAAGCTTACAATCAAACTGTCAGAACAGCGATTTTTTTCCAAGGGAAAAAAAATCGCTGTTCCAAAACACATACACACAACACAAGCACACCAAACAAACAGCAATTCACACACATACACCTAAAATCTGACACCTAACCCTACACTAAACTATACACACACCACTAACTATCCACTTACCTTAACCCAAACCCTAACCCTAAGGTCCATCACTATCGCACACTTACCTCACCTGCTCCCTAACCCTAACTCACCTAACCCACCCTAACACTCACATCCACACAATCGCACACTTACCTGAACCTGACCCGTAACTTTCCACCACAGCACTGAAAATACCAAAGCAACAGAAATGGACAACCGAATTCTTTCCCCAGGAAAAAATTTGGGATTCTGTTGCTTCGATATTTTAAGCTTTCGCTTACGTAGGTTTGATCAATCACCATTCACTTTTTTAAGCATTTGGTGATCTAATATAGATCCAATTAAGCATATCACCTGTATATAAAAATCCTATGAGAAGACTTGATTACTTTTGACCCAGCATTTTGGAATTACTCCATAAAGATTAATGGTGAACCTTTATCTAATGATAAGAAACAGTTATTAAATTCAATAAAAAAAACACTTCATCATCTTTCTGTTGGAGACTATATACCTGGAGATTTATTCATAGAAGCTTTTACACTCCACACAGAATTGACCTTATAACCAAGAGTAATGAAAGCAAATGCTGGAGGTGTGGTGATATTCTTGAAGCCAACTGGGTCCATATGTTCATTGAATGTAGAACTCTCACACAAGATTTTAGACATTTTGCAAAAGCCCTGTGGTCTGATAACTATCAAATTACAAGCTCTTTGATATTATTCAATGTTCCTACCCCAAGTGTAATTCCTAGACATCAGTTACCTGTTCTTTGGTTAATACTAGCTATTGCTCGAAAAATAATTACATTGAACTGGAAATGTTTACTGAGCTTATTTCAATAGCAAAATCTGTATGTAAAAAAAGAAATGCAAACTATTTATTAGAGATCATCAAATATAACACACAAAAGACTAGCTTTGCAAAAATTGGAAAGATTGATAAATATTTATTACCTTTCTTGGATAAAATGAATGTTTATCATTGATGCTCGTATATAGTGTAAATAGTTATAATGTTTTATATTGTTTATTTCTAATACTTTATGTCCATGTTTATTAACAAAATTTAATAAAAATGATTTTGGAAAAAAAGCAAAGGTACTTTGATATATTTATTTATACTTAAGTTTGTTCAATATTATTGCTTTAGCCATTGTAGCAACCATTTCCTTCATAGGTTAGGCTTTTAGTTTTGATTTGAATGCATCTGAGGTATTTTCACTATTACTTATTTTCCTGAGCATTCCACAGTTCCATTTGTACATTTATCATCTTTTGTCTAAATCCATCATGTAAGATTCCTTCTTGCATGTGTTACTTTCCTCTAAGCACTGTTTTGATTTGAGCACCAGTTTTAGTCTGTCCTGCCATGAATCTCTTACTTTTTTATACTGTATGTCCTTTTCTTCAACCTGATGGCTTTACCCGCAGTATCTTATATGTCTCTCTGTGCCTCTGTTTATGGCTTACCTATTAACAGCCTGCAAACTGTCATCCTCCTTAAGTCTTACATCAAAAGTTTACATCTAGGAAGTAATCCAGACATTTGGACTGAATTAAGCTTTTCCCAATCCTTATCCTGCACTGTCAGTAAACAAACTCACTCATAAGTACAACGTGTATAATAGCCTAACAATCAATGGGGCCTCTGTAAGCCTAACCATGCATCTCAAATTATCACATACGTTTTTGAACCTTAGTGGTTATTTTAAGGATTATATGTAATCTAGGCCATGATTTACATACTGCCTCTATCCATTACACATAAAGGTGCTAAACCTGGGGTGAATTTCAGATTTCCAATTCACTGCTCTTGGTTACTCTTGAATAGGGTTAGGGGAGACATCTGTTTGACATGGATAAGAAGACTGTTCCAGAGGAGGAGAATTGTCTGAGTCACATACCTGTCCCTCCAACATGCCCTATTTATGTTGCAAGCAAGGTTCAAGCCCCTAGATCGAGTAGTTCTGATGTTATTGTTTTTGTGGATGTGCAAAACATCCATCAGAGCTGGATCCAATGATACTTTCTATGCCAGCCACAGACTGCACTCAACAGCCTGTAGGAAACCAAATACAGAGGTAGGGCTTTGAGGTAATCTGCACAGAACATATATACACCATGTATTCCTTTTATGATTAACCCTATGGATATTTCCGTTACTGCATGTGCCTGTTTGGGTACATATTGAAGAGGGCATTGTACTCAATGATGGGTCTGAATACACTGAATACAGATTTAGGATTACCTCCATGGACCCAGACGCCATGCCCTTGCTTATATGTTGGCAACGTAGAACTATTTCCTTATTACCTTAGACACATTGCAGTCAAAAACCAGGTTACTATCCATATATGTCTCCAAATCTGTGACTACTGGGTCCACTTTTGTGCATTTTCTGGTTTTAGTCTGTTAGTCCAAATAGCCTGTTCTTATTGGGATCTCTTCTTACATTAAGGTCTCCATCACTAATTTAGTGTCTAAGTCTGCCTCCCTACCTTCCCATTCATCAAAACAAAAAAGTTAGTGTAGATTTTTTTCTTGCCTCTATTAGGTCCATACACTCAGCCCAGTTTCAGTCTTCTACCCTGTTTTTGCCTATCCATACAATAATTTACCATCTGTGTTTTTCTTAACTTTATCATGGATTATTTTCTTCCAAAGCAAGCATGCCACCCCATGTTTATGGTCTGTTATCAATTCTGGAAAGTCTTGCTTCCACTTTTGCACTAGATTTTCTCAATTATCATGTCTTCATGTTATTGATTTAGAACATGTCCTACAGTCCATTTTAACTTCTGCCCCCATTTGATTTCCTGCAACAGACTCAGGACTTCTAAATCTCCTTTTGGCTCAGCCACCCTCCGCAAACCAGGCTATACCGGTCATTTGGAGAAACTTACACTGAGGCCTCTCCTCCCCTACATTGTATGAGTTGACAAATCCATAGCAACTGCAGGTCATCTGTTTCCTAGCAGGAGTATCCCAATCAACAAAGAATAAATAAAAACATTCATTACCTAGTGACTCTACTTTCCCTTTGTCCCACTAAGTGGCAATCCATAGTGGCCTCTTTTATGCCCCCCTAAAAGTTCCCCATATGACTGATGTGCAGACTGTCTGCATACTATTTTGCTTCTTTGTCACTCACCTTGATCTAATCCCACTTCTTCTTCCCTATTTCTAGTCCCTCAAACTTTCGCTCTGCAAGAGCATCTGATATCACCCATCTGTGTTTTTGAGTATCCTTATAGCTCTCCAGCTGAATGATCTCTGATTGGCTTGCCTATGTCAACACTCTGGATGAAGAATCAACACCATTTCATTAATTTATTTAAGACAAATATCATAGAAATGTTTTTCTTACCCACGTTAATGACAGATTTCATTTCCTTCCAGACTGTGTACTGTATGGGGCCTTTAAATGCACCACTGTCAAGGTTGCACTCTACCAATTGTGATTTAGGTACACTTTCCTCTTCCTGTACTTTTGCAAACCTGATGAGCAAAATGAAAACTTATATTAGTCACTTTCCTTTTCTTGCTATCTTTAAATGCACAGAAATGAGAAAAGGCACCATCATAGAATACGTTGTGCTGTTATATGTACAACATATCACACCGATTTCTGATTTTTAATCTTGTACTTATCACTTTCTGATAAAAAACAGCAAAACCACACTGCAATAATAGTGGCTTAGAATCCATGTTGCAACAGCAGCTATAAAAATAATGTCCAATAAAACTGAAATGATAACACTAATACATGAAGAATATCAATGTCCACAAAAGTGTCCCCCACCCCTTTACTTAATTACTAACTCCATGGTCACACAGAAAAAGGGCAAAAAACATTGGAATGTAAAACTCCCCACTCTTGTCTCCCGCATTCTACTGCTGATGACATGTCAGTTGAACTACACCTGCAGTTCAGAAAAGTAAAAATGTATGATGGTATCCCTACTGTCTCAGATGCAGGCCACAGAATATTATGTCAAAGAGAAATACGAGAGCCATATAATAAAACTCATAGTGAAAAAAGAGATATTCACAAGTACTAAACATTGATTTGTGTTCCAATATTAGGGAAGATGACAAAAGTCTATTTCATTAATCATTATGCTCCCAGCAAAGATGAATTTATTCATCAAACAGCTGTATCTATTACGTTTATTTATTGTTTACTTAGGCAGTTTATATATCAGTGTTTAACGTTATTACTCACAAACTGCTAGCACTGAAACTCTGGATATTATCAATTGTAGACACAGACTTTTGCCTGTTATGGGGGTAGCATCTTACCATCAACCATGGATCCAGACTGGTATCTGTGAGAAGGGTAGTAATTTATCACCAGTGATGGATCTAGACCCAGTATCAGCAAAATGGGCAGCACCTTACATACAACCACTTAGTTAGACCTGGTGCTTGTTGGAGAGATGGTGCCTTACCATAAGTCACTGATCCAGACAGGTACCCTTGAGAAAAGTGGCACCTTATCATGAACCACAGATTCATACTAGTACGTCTGGGAGTGGTGGCACTTACCCCCAATCAGTGATCCAGATTAGATTCTGTGGGATACAGGGTAGCTTGTCATCAATCACAGATTCACAGTAGTACATATGAGTGGTTGCACTTACCACTAATCAGAGATCCAAATTACATTTTGTGGGTTGTGGGGTACCTTATCATCAACCTCAGATTCAAACCTGGCATGTAGAGAAGAAATGGCTGTTTAACCTATACCACAGATCCAGAGTAGTTTCTGGGGGAGGGAGGGATATTACCACCAACCACAGCTTCATATCTGGTGGCTGTAATGAAGCCAAACAAAAAAATCCTTCATGTGTCTGCACAGTTCAATTTAAAGACTTTAAGGGCTCTTTGTCTTTTTCATAGCAATACACACTATTTCATGCATTCCTCCTATTTCTTTGGTGAAACTTTTTCACCTGTATGTGGGTAGCAGGTGGTCTCTTATGTGGCTAGCAGTGGACTCTAACTCATCGGTCTATCTCAGTTTGCTTTATGTGTTAAGAAAGCCTGTTGTCCTTGATGTCCACTCTTTGCAGGGAGAAGTCCTTTGTGCAGATTATAATGACAAACAAGCCTACTTTCTGATGATTACCTCACAAGTACTTTTTAAATTATATTATAAACATGATCTATCAGCATTACAGGATACCACATACATTTTTTGCAAATGGTTAATATGTTAGTGTGTGTGTGTGTGTGTGTGTGTGTGTGTGTGTGTGTGTGTGTGTGTGTGTGTGTGTGTGTGTGTGTGAGTGTGTGTGTGTGTGTGTGTGTGTGTGTGTATTCATGCCCTGATAGTTATGGTTCACTATTAATTTTCATGTTAAGGTCAGAAATTTGCACAATTTACACATACATTACTTATGATGATGTTACAGTGCTCCATGCTCTACAAGACTTTATTCCTCAGTTATCATTACATGAATGGCATTCCAAACAAAGAATGTAAATCACTTCACTACAGTCATAATGGAAAGCACTTAACCATTCATCATACAATTTGTCCAAGATCAGATGTTTTTCAAAGTGTAGGTAAATGCAAAACTGTTAAGATGTGCTGCTGGTAAAAAAAAAAAAAAAACAGATGTTAAATATAAATTATGCCATATGTTTAGTACTAAGACAAGCACAGATTGGAGGAGAATATTGTCTGTAAACAAAAAACAAACAAGATAAGAAATACAGCAATGAATGAATGAATATGTAGATAAAGT